>NC_134085.1:141186059-141486059 GCF_000715075.1 Nicotiana tabacum
GAGAATGAAAATTAACTAAGGCGGATAGTTTTATTCTTTGACATGCATTAAAAGAGAACGCTAATTACAAAACACAACTAATTTTCAAGACATAGCCTAGTATACTGCCAATCCCTTTGTCTGTTAACCTAACCAACATATGATATCGAACCATACTACATTTTTTTTGTAGTCACTATATGAAAGGACCAACTCCAATACCCAAACAAGATTGTAAACCATTACGCACTACATAATCATCTATATAGCAACTACATGTGGACATAGATGTCTTCAAATCTTCCCTTTTGTATTCATGCTCGACTTTCAAATTACATGGACAGTATTAGTTGTGTACCTGGTATAGAGGAACAAAAGAAGAAGGAAAAGGATCAGCTGAATAGTACACAGCAAACAACAGCACAGCAGATTCACAGCAACAACACAGCAACAACACAGCAACAACGACCAGCCAACAATGATGAAGCTCAGCAAGGAGTCGAGCAACAAATAAACAATCCCAGAAAAACAGAGTAGGAAATAACAGCCCAGAATGTTGAATGTAACAGCAACAGAAATCCAATGACCACAAGAAAGCTTGGCAAACGACAGAAAAAGCAAAGCCACAAAGACAACTGATCAAACTGGACTCTTACACAGTTTCTTCTAGACAATACTCATTCACAATGTTCTGAAATTTATTCCTGTTTTTTCCTTTTCCAGTTTTCTTACTCACAGAATCTCTCAAGACTCGAAAATCAACTCTCCCTTTTCTAATGGAAGGTCTGCCTCTTTTATAGCCTAACCTTAACACTTTACAGTCTTTTTGACAACTCAAAATTTCCCCTCCCTGTTGTTTTTCCACTCACCTCTTTTAAATAAACAAAACTCCCATCAAATTCCTGACAGCCCCTCTCTCTTTTGTTGTTAAAATGTACTAATCACTTGTTTATTTAACCAAAGTATGGGCAGCGGGAATATAATCTGACAGCACATGCTGTCCAATTATTTTAATCCCTTAAAGCTAACCATACACATGTTGCCCACGGTCCAAACCAAATGGCATTGTGTTTTAAAACCAAAATCTGAATCTGCCATTATAACCTTTCCCCTAGATGTTCCTTTAATTCAATTTGAACAAAATCAACAGGCAATACAATTCAGTTCCTAATGAGACTCAAATACGATCACAGCAGAAATAAGCAATACGAATCAAGTTGTTACCATTAACGATTGAAACTAATTGACGACATATATCGACTCGACTATATTAATCGTAACACATAACAATCAATCGTTCATATAAACAACACGTATAGAGTCCCGAATGGCTTCAGACAAATTTGTTCAAACACTGGGAACTTATATGAATTAAACTCGCTTGACGATTAATCTAATTGATGAGCACGTATATCACAGGGTATATTCAGAACACAAACAGAAGACAATTGACCAAATAAAAGGCCTTTAACATAGATGGAAGAAATCCGAATGGAAAATAACAAAAGAAAATAACCAATCATACACAATGAAACATGCTGACAACTTGACTAGCAGTTGAATAAAACAAAAAGGAAAAGAAAACTTACCAAAAAATGTCCAAACAAAACTGAACCAAATATGACTCAACATTGAACTTTTGAGGCCGAACAAACTTTAATCAGGGTGTTCTCACATGAGAACACCTTGATTAAGGTCCATTAGACCTCAAACCCCCGTTAAGGCTAGCCGGATTCCCCATGTGCATGTGTTCTAAAGTCTGGATTTTCAGATCTGGATTTTTGGGAGTTGTGGGTAGATTCGGACCAAACCAAGCTTGGTTTGGTCACGAGGACGGTTAGGGGGGTGTCTGGTATGAAGATGGGGTGGTTTGGCATAGATCGAGTTTTGTCTCGAATCTTCAAATCCAGATTCGAGACGATAGGAGGTGATTCGAGGTTCGTGGTTAGTGGATTCGTGTTCAGGGTGGTTGGATGCTTTAGGGGTGTGAAGGGGGCGGTCACCAGCGTTCGTGCCGCCGGGTTTTGGTGGAGGGGAAGCTAGGGCGGCTTGCTAGGGTTTGGGGTTTCAGCTTGGGGAAGGAGACGAGTGAGGGGTGGGGTTCGGATAGGGGGCGTGGGGTGAAGGGTTGAGTTTATATATGGGGAGTCTGATTGGATCTGAGCCGTTAGATCAGATGATCTCAACGGCTTGGATCTGAGGATGAGACATGAGACGGGGTCGTTTGGTAGTTAAACGGGGTCGTTTGGTTTAAGTGAGGGGTTGGGTCAGGCTGGTTATTTGGGTCGGGTTTGAACATGGGTCGCTGAAAGAGGTCCTGAACCGTTAGATCGGCTGGGATGGACGGCTCAGATTGATTTGCCTGAAACGACGTCGTTTCAGGAGGTGCCTGGGCAGGCCTGGTCTGGACTGGGTTTGAGTGCTGGTTTGGGCCTGTTTTTGTTCCATTTATTTTGGGCCCAACCGATTTTCTTCCTTTTTTTGTTTTTCTAGTTTCATTTTTCTTTTAAAACAAAACAACAAAAAAAATAAAATAATAGACAATAAAATAATGAAATTAAAACTAAACAACAATGGAACATTTTAACACAATTATCACCAAATATTCAAGTAAGTTAACTAAAAGCCTAGAACGAACGATGCACACATATGTATATATATATTTTTTTTGAATTTTCTTTTACTGACACATATTTTTGTATTTTTGTTTGGCAATGACTAGATGTAAAATGGACAGACCCATAAATGACTAACAACACATGTCACGGAAAACTCGAAAAATTGTACAGCGAAATCATTTGTCACTATTTTTATTTTCTTTTGGAGCGATTGCTCGTAAAGCAAAAATCACGTGCTTACACAAGTCAGCTTTCATCATTGACTTTGTTGCGTTAAAATTTGGTTTTCAGTGTTTGAATAGATTCAGAGATTACTGTTGCATTGTAATATCAGGTGTGAATGTTTGAAGCATTCTACTATTGTTTTCATTATATGTATTAAATTTATCATCAGTTAGTGGTGGTTTTAATCTTTTAAAAATACATGTGGTTTGAGTATTCACTAAGTGGTAGTGGTCTAATGTTCTGCAGTTGAGATTTAAATTAGGTGTTGAATTTTATTTGGTTTTAACGAAATCAGTTGGTTTAATGTAAATTGAAGGTTGGATAATCAAGGTATAAAAATGCGTGAGATGCAGAACCTCACCCTTGGGACTAACCAGGCCATTTAAGTGGCCCAAATGAGATTGCTGGGCCCAAGCCAGGCTCGCAAATCTTCAGCCTTCGCATAATCAGTTGGTTTAATATAAAGTGAAGGTTGGATAATCAAGGTATAAAAATGTGTGAGATGCAGAACCTCACCCTTGGGACTAACCAGGTCATTTAAGTGGCCCAAATGAGATTGTTGGGCCCAAGCCAGGCTCGCAAATCTTCAGCCTTCGCATTGTTGAATTAATGAGAGCCCTGGCGTTGTTTTCTTCAGTAGTTTTCTTTTGGACTTTGACGGCCTCAAAGGACTAAACGTTGGTTTATTTCATTAGAATAATCTGCTGCCCCATCTGCTCTTGGTTATTAATCCTTTCCAAGTTCGAACTTTTGTGAATGCAAATATCATTGGGCTTAATTGAGAATGACTCTTTTAATTAGATTGGAGTGTGCCATATCGACGAAACTAGTAATGTATGGCCCTCATAAGACTAGACTAAGAAATTATTTGAAGAAATAAATTTGAGGTGTGCCATAAGCAATTAAATCATCCATGGCCCTCACACATGTTATAATTTAGATATTAAAAATGAACATTGCAGTTTGCTTTAGGTGCGTTAATTATAATTATCATGGTTATTGTTATAAGTCCGGGTGTATATTTCATGTGACCTGATTCTAATTTCTAACAAGGTTAAATAGAACGCGTCATGACTCACGGGTGCATTTCATGTGGCGTGGTTTGTGATGTGTTTTAAATAACCTTGAATTAATTCTTTAAATATGTAAAAGCGGTTTTCAATAGTTAAAATGAAAATAGGTTTAAAAGTGTTTTAAAATCAAACAAATAGGCCAATAATAATAGTTGAGCGACCATGCTAAAACCACGAAACCCGGGAATGCCTAACACCTTTTTTCGGGTTAATAAAATTCCTTACCCGGATTTCTATGTTCGCGGACTATAAAACAGAGTTAATTTTCTCGATTCGGGATTCTAAACCGGTGACTTGGGACACCATAAATTATCCCAAGTGGCGACTCTGAATTTTAAATAAATAATCTCTTTTCGATTGTCACTTAAATTTGAAAAACTTCGTTATACCCTTACGGGGGTAGAAAAAAGGAGGTGTGACAAAAAGATTACAATTTCAAATTATATAAGAATAAGAAGAGATTTTTACATACCTATACATTATTGGAAACTTTATTATCCTCCCTACTCAAGTTTCACTTTAATTACCTCCTATATACAAAATTACCAATTATGTATATTTTTAGGATTTAAGGATAATTAATCAATTCATACAATCACTCCCCCTCCCCATGTTTCTCTCTATGTATCTCACTCCCCCAACATTTCTGTCACGACCCGGATTTCCCACCCTCGGAAGTCGTTATGGCGCCTACTAGTGAAAGCTGGGCAAGCTGATCATTCTAATTATTTAACCCTTTTCATTTTTAATCCATTAACAATTGCGATTTAACATCTTATAAATAGCGGAAATATTAAAGCAGAAGAATGAAATTTAACAACTTAAGCTAATACCGATACAACTCCATAACATAAGCCACCCAGAACTTGGGTCACAATCTCACAGACTAACTAAGAATACTACAAATAGTGGTTTGAAAGATAAATACAAAGTTGTCTCTGAAATACATGAAAGAAACAGAATAGAGAGATAGAAGGAGACGCCAAGGCCTGCGGACGCCTGCAGGACTAACCCGGGTCGCCTGATGGACTGAAGGCAGCAACCTCACAGTGGTCCAAAAGTTGCAACACCGGGATCTACACACAGTGCATAGTGTAGTATCAGCACAACCAACCCATGTGCTGGTAAGTGCCTAGCCTATCCTCGGCGAAGTAGTGACGAGGCTAGGACAAGACCTACCAAATAAACATGTGTAGTTAAATCATATACAACAAGTAATAATGACAGAAATTAGCAGTTAAAGATGGGAAAGGGAAATATGTTGCGGGGAATATCATGTACAAACAAAATCTCAGTAAGGAAGTGAAAGGAACACGAAAATTCAATTGTAAGCAAGAATAAGGTAATCAAAGACAAGTGCACGGCATCACCCTTCGTGCTTTTACTCTTGTCCTCACCATAAGAATCGATATAATCTGCACGGTAGCACCCTTCATGTTTTTGCTCTCGTCCCTACCATAAGAATCAACATAATCGGCACGGCATCACCTTTCGTGTTTTTACCTTACAATATTGGCTTGACATCACCCTTTGTGCATTAACACTCTCAAAATCATGCACGGCATCACCCTTCGTGCTTTACACTCTTCCCCACCCAAGCAACAATCACAAAGCAATTTGGGTAAGGGAATCAATAATATCATAATAAAATCCCGGCAAGGGAATAATAGCATAATAACAATGGAAAGGGAAACAATATCATGAGTAATAACATCCCGGAAAGGGAGATAATATCAAAAGCAATAACATCCCGGCAAGGGAGATAATATCAAAAGCAATAGCATTCCGGCAAGGGAGACAATATCATAAAACTCTTCTCTGTTCCACAATTTCCTCACAACTCATTTCTCAACGTGAGCCAACGCTCTACAATGTTCAATTACCAATAATACTTCCACAAGCCTTGTTTAACAATAGAAATCATCGTATAAAGCATGAGCAATACGAAACAGAGTCACATTAATCATAGTATAAGACTCACGGGCATGATTGACACCAACATATAGATACTCGTCACCACACCTATACGTCGTACTCAGCAATTAGCACATAGCAAATAGGACACAACTCCTAATCCCTCAAGCTAAGGTTAGACCAAACAATTACCTCGATGCCACGAACACAATTCAATCCTCAACTACCGCTTTACCTCTTGTTTCCACCACCAATTCGCTTGTATCTAGCCACAATTTACTTAACGATATCAATAAATGCTAAATGAATCAACTCTAATGCATGAAAATAGGTTTTCTAATGATTTCCCCAAAAAGTCAAAAATCGACCCCGGGCCCACATTAGGCACACAAATACAACCATGCATCCTCAAAACTCCATTATCTCCAATTGTAACCTGTTTGGCACCTCTGTGTCACACTGTGTCTCTAAGGACAAACAAATAAGGATCATCATATTACCGATCTCGGATATGCTCAAATAATGAAAAACGAGCGACTGTGCAAGCTAATACACGGCTGGGCTCAGAAACATCCAACCTCACGAACTGATTGGCCAAAGCCTGAACGTCTAAAGTAATCGGTCTCTCGCCAACTAGAATATACGCAAGCCTGCCCATACTGGCTGACTTTCTACTCAATGTATCGGCCACCACATTGGTCTTTCTCAGATGATATGAGATGGTGATATGGTAGTCTTTCAATAGCTCCAACCACTTTCTCTGCCTCAAATTTATCTCCTTTTGCTTGAACTAATATTGTAGACTCTTGTGATTCGTGAACACCTCACATGACATGCCACACAGATAATGCCTCCAAATCTTCAACGCGTGAACAATGGCCGCTAACTCCAAATCATGAACTGGATAATTTTTCTCATGAACCTTCAACTGTCGTGAAGCATAAACAATGACCTTGCCATCCTGCATCAACACTGCACCAAGTCCAATACGAGATGCGTCACAATAAACTGTATGTGGCCCTGAACCTGTGGGCAAAACCAACACCGACACCGTATTCAAAGTTGTCTTGAGCTTCTAAAAGCTCTCCTCACACTCGTCCGACCACTTGAACTGGTCACCCTTTTGGGTCAACCTGGTCATCGGGGCTACAATAGATGAACCCCCCCCCACACACACACACACAAACCGACAGTAATAGCCTGCCAAACCCAAGAAACTCCAAATCTCTGTAGCTGACGCGGGTCTAGGCCAGTTCTTGACTGCCTCTATCTTCTTCAGATCCACCTGAATACCCACTGCTGAAACAACGTGACCCAAGAATGCAACTGAACTCAACCAGAATTCACATTTCGAAAATTTAGCATACAACTGACTATCTCTCAAAGTTTGCAGAACAACTCTCAGATGCTGCTCATGCTCCTCCTAGCTGCGAGAATAGATCAAAATATCATCAATAAAGACTATCACAAATGAATCCAAGTAAGGCTTGAACACTCGGTTCATCAAATCCATAAAAGCTGTTGGGGCATTTGTCAACCCAAATGACATCACCAAGAACTCACAATGCCCGTACCGAATACGAAAAGATGTCTTTGGGACATCGGATGCCCCAATCCTCAACTGATGGTAGCCAGATCTAAAGTCAATCTTCAAAGCAGATCAAATAAATCATCAATTCTCAGCAATGGATACTTGTTCTTGATTGTGACACTGTTCAACTGCCAATAATCTATACACATTCTCATCTATCTGTCCTTCTTCTTAACAAACAACATCGGCGCACCCCAAGGCGAGACACTAGGTATAATAAAGCCCTTATCAAGCAAGTCCTGCAACTGCTCCTTCAATTATTTCAACTCAGGCGGGGCCATATGATATGGCGGAATAGAAATGGGCTAAGTGCCCGGAGCCACATCAATACAGAAATCAATATCAATGTCGGGTGGCATACCCGGAAGGTATGAAGGAAATACCTCAGGAAACTCATGAACGACAGGCACAAAATCTATAGAAGGAACCTCAGCACTAGAATCACGAACATATGCCAAATAGGCCAAACACCTCTTCTCGACCATATGCCGAGCCTTCATATATGAGATAACCCTACGAGTAGAATGAACAGGAGTCCCTCTCCACTCTAAACAAGGTAAACTCGACAAGGTTAAGGTTACAGTCTTGGCATGACAGTCCAAGATGGCGTGGTAAGGTGATAACCAGTCCATCCCCAATATGACATCAAAATTAACCATATCCAAAAGTAACAAATCTACTCGAGTCTCAAGACCCCCAATCACAACTAAACATGAACGATGGACACGATCTACCATAATAGAATCACCCACCGATGTAGACACATATACAGGAGCACTCAAGGAATCACTAGACATGACCAGATACGGTGCAAAATAAGATGACACATAGGATTATGTAGATCCTGGATCAAATAGAGCTGAAGCATCTCTACTACAAACCAGAACAGTACCTGATAACTACATCGAAAGCCTCAGCCTCCGGCCTGGCTGGAAGAGCATAACATCGGGGCTGGGCTCCACCACTCTGAACTACATCTCTAGGATGGCCTCGTGTTGGTTGGCGTCCACCTATAGCGGCCTAACCTCCACCTCTAATACCTCTACCTCCACCTCTAACTGGTTGAGTGGGCGGTGGAACACTCGGTGCCTCAACCATGGCACGGGAACCCTGATGCTGAGAGCTTCTCGGTGCTCAAGGGCAAAATCTAGCAATATGCCTCGTATCGCCACAAGTATAACAAGCCCTCAACTGCTAAGACTACTAACCCTGATGGCCTGAATAACCACTCTGAAAATTCTGGAGCAGAGGTGAACTGATAGGAGCTGGCGGTGCACTATAGGGCAACTGATCTGAACAATAATCTCTCTACCAAGTCTTGGCGGATCTAGGAAAACGAAAAGCAGAAAAGTCGACCTCATTGGTCTCCACTATCCCCATGTTCCGAAGAACCTCATGACATTTGTCCAAATAATCCTGGGGATCCTCAGAAGATGTATTACCAAAAGTAGTAGTGAAAAGCTTGGTGAACCTGTCCAACCTCCACAAGGCACCTGAAGACGTAGTTGATCCATCACCGGTCTGAGGTGCCGCTTGGCTGAAGAAGCAGTACGTAACCTCACCATTCGTGAAAGAACAAGAGTAGAGGGTTCAATTTAGTAGTGAGAGAACAAAATCGCACGACAGAGAAGAATAGATGTGAAGTTTTCCTAAACTTCGTAGCCTCTCTGGATAAATACAGACGTCTCTGTACCAATCCCTCAGACTCTACTAAGCTTTTCCGTGAATTATGAGACCTAAGCAACCTAGAGCTCTGATGCCAACTTGTCACGATCCAAATTTCCCACCATCGGGAGTCATGATGGCGTCTACTAGTGAAAGCTAGGCAAGCCGATTATTCCAATTATTTAACCTTTTTTTAATCCATTAACATTTGCGAGTTAACATCTTATAAATAGCGGAAATATTAAAGCGGAAGAATGAAATTTAACAACTTAAGCTAATACCGATACAACTCCATAACATAAGCCACCCAGAACTGGTGTCACAATCTCACAGACTAACTAAGAATAGTGGTTTGAAAGATAAATACAAAGTTGTCTCTAAAATACATGAAAGAAACAGAATGGAAAGATAGAAGGAGACGCCAAGGCCTGCGAACGCCTGCAGGACTACCCCGGGTCTCCCGATGGACTGAAGGCAGCAACCTCACTGCGGTCAAAAGCTGCAGCACCAGGATCTGCACACATTGCAGAGTGTAGTATCAGCACAACCGACTCCATGTGCTGGTAAGTGCCTAGCCTAACCTCGGCGAAGTAGTGACGAGGCTAGGACAAGACTACCAAATAATCCTGTGCAGTTAAATCATATACAACAAGTAATAATGATAGAAACTAGCAATTAAATATGGGAAGGGGAAACATGTTTCGGGGAATATCATGTACAAACAAAATCTCAGTAAGGAAGTGAAAGGAACGCGAAAATTCAACTGTAAGCAAGAATAAGGAAATTAAAGACAAGTGCACGACATCACCCTTCATGCTTTTACTCTCATCCTCTCTCTGTATCCCACTTCCCCCTCCCCCACGTATCTTGCACAAGAGAGCAGCAATTCCATCATTGATAGCCATTAAAAAGTTTTGAAGCTTTGAATTCAAATTTAGGTTTTCAAAAAATATTACTTGTTTGATTGGGTGTTGTTGCAAACAATTGAAAATTCTCTCTACGTCTCTCTCTATCTCTCAATCCCTAATTCCAGTAATGTAAAGCAAAGGAAAAGAGAGCAGCAATTCCACCATTGACAACCATTAAAAAGTTTTGAAGCTTTGAATTCGAATTCTGGTTTTCAAAAATCATTATTTGTTTGGATTGGGTGTTGTTGCAAACAATTGGGAATATGGTATGAAGTTTATATCTCAATTTTGGGGGTGTTTTGGTGAAGATTAGACCTGATTTTGGCTTAATTTTAGATTGAAACTCGAAGAAGAAGAAGAAGAAGAAGAAGAAGAAGAAGACATGACATACATTATATTACAGAAATTGTAGTAAAGTTGTAGTAAAATTATAGAAAAATTATATTCTGTTATTTATATATATTTTTTTATTTAAGTATTGTATGAAAGTTGAACAATATTGTATAAAAATTATATTTAAGTTGTATGATATTGTAGTTATATATAACTGGGTAGAAATAACGTATGAAAATTGTAGATAAGTTGTATAATATATAATTAGTTGTATAATATATAATTAGTTGTATGAAATTTGTTTTTACTACGTATAAATCAGATACAAAATACACAAAAGACATATTGTATGAAATATGTATAAAAATTGTATTTAAGTTGTATGATGTTGTAGATGTATTTTAACAAGTAAAAATAATGTATGAAAATTGTAAATAAGTTGTAGATTAGCTGTAAATAAGTGTATGATGTATAATTAGTTGTATGAATTTTATTTTTAGTATGTATGCAAGTTGTAGATAAGTTATAAATAAGTTGTATATTATATAATTAGTTGTATAAAATTTATTTTCAGTTTATATGATGTTGTAGATGTATCAAATTTGTACGAAATTTCTTTTTTTAATTTGTATGTTGTTGTACCATACAAATTTATCTTCTCTATTCTACTTACGCTTCAACTCCAACTAATCTTGAGATCATTGTTATATATGTCCTGTTTGCGATATTCGCCATTCACTTTTTTTGCACTAAGTTATTTGTCTGAATTTTTTTTCATCTAGCATTTCACACTCTTTATAATTTCTCGAGCTGATATTCAGAGCCCTTTCATCGCCTTGAGCTGAATGTGTATGATGCATATGTAATTGAGAAATGCCAGGTGAACTTCAGGTTTGGAGATTGAAGTAAAAAACCATGTAACCTAGGAAAAGGTCTCGAAAGGGGAAGTGAAGTTTGAGAGATAAAATTGGGGCCTAATTCTTGAGATACAATGAATAAGGGAACGAAGAAGCATGAAAATGAATAAAGTCGGAAAAATTGTGTTAAAAGGAGAAGAAGAAATGGTAATAGATATCTATTGTAATTCAGGTTGGGTACATGGCTATTGTTGAGTCCTTCCCATTCTTAGAAGAATTGTACCTTTTGTGATTATCTGAAACATATATAAGAAACAAAACAAAAAAAAATTGTTGAATGATGAGGGACAAAGATAGAATCTTGACACTAGTGATTTCATCTGTTTGTAGGCACAGCTCTCCCTTCTCTCTAACCATCAAAATCAGACCCTGCAAATTCCCAGATAACATTACTCCTCCGATATAACTTCCTTAAAATCTGCAATGGACAGTCACAATATTCAAGTGGAGCTCCCTCCAAAATCACCTGATATCTCACCAGACCAATCAACAACCCCTTCCTCGTTTAAGGAAAACCTATTGACCAATGACCATGAAAAAACTGTTCATTATCCCCAACACCATCTCATTTACTACCTATGGCCATCGACCCCATCGATATGGATCTTGGAAAATCACCAACTGAGCAGGAAAAAAATAGCATAGTCCCAATAAGTGGAGAAGACAAGCAACACATTTACTACCCTTGGAGATTCTCAGTAATAATCAAACTACAAGAGAAAAAAATACTCCATCAAGTACTCAAACGAAAGATAACCGATCTATGGAAACCATCTGAAGTCTTCCCTCTCATTGATCTGGGAGAAGGCTACTACACAGTAAAGTTCAATAAAGAAGAAAACATGGCAACAACCTTACAAAAAGGCCCCTGGTTCATTTTTTGTACCTTTTTATCAGTGCAACGATGGGAGCCTAATTTTATTCCATCTAGAGCAAAACAAACACTTACTGCAATATGGGTAAGATTGCCAGAACTACCTACAGAATTTTACGATGAAAAGATCCTTTCTAAAGTTGGAAACAAAATAGGGCGTCTGCTCAAGGTGGATGCATGCACCTCTGCAGTCCTTCGAGGTCGTTATGCCATAATTTGCGTGGAACTACCACTAAACAAACAAGTTAAACCCTACATGTGGATCGGCTCACACAAAACAGATCCTATATGAATGTGAAAAGCTTCTCTGTCTAAATTGTAGCTTCTTAGGACATCCAACCAGCCAATGCATAAATACTAATACCCAAATAGAATCCCCAACATCAAAAGGAAAAGAAGAACTGCAGCAAAATCTACCAAAAAACAACGTGCAAGAAGAACAGGGAAAAATCCTCCAAAGTGACCAACATATCTCATCAGTGGAAGGTCAAACAATAACAGAGGAATGACAAACTGTATCTTTCAAGAAAGGTATCAAAACAAATTCCGAACAAGGAACCTACTTCAAGAACAGGTATAAACGTTAATATCTATAATGCTTCTACTGGTAAATTTCTTACATATCAAATCTTTAATTACAAAGCAAGATCTAATAATAGTAGTAAGGGTGTAAATATTATCGACGGGAACCATATCTCAAACCTCCAGCATGCCCAAATGCATTTACCTATGGCTAATATTTCCCAAAACTAGTTCTCCTCTCTCTCATCACTAAACATGGTTTTGGATATTCCCAAAAACCATTTAGAAGATCTACCTGAGGCATCTCTACAAAATACTGCTAATAAGCCGGCTAACTCTAATCTCTCTAATGAAAACATTACTAACAATATTATTATGCCTAATAATCCTACCCTATCTAATAATGACCCACCTTCTGATAATTTTAAAAAAATTACCAAGCATGCGTCAGACTCTAAGGCACCCCTTAGTACCCCTATCCCTGGGGAACCAATAAGGGTGAAAACCCCTTACCCCACCTATAGGTACCCATACCAATAAGGGTAATACTAATGCAATTACACACCTGTCAACCTATGAAGCCTCCTGCTTCCAAATGGCCAATGCCAAGGAACACGTAGCCCAAAAACAAACTGTCTCCCCTACTAATAAAAGTATTATGCTACCCCATTCATTTAACATGCAAAAGGATTTCACAATCATTGACACTGATACTGTGTCTTCCCAAGAACAAAAAACCCTTTCTAAAAATGATCTTCTTCAACAACACAATGCCCAGACTTCCAATAACCAACAGAAGATGATATAGGTTAATTCAACTCCTTCGTCTCCAACAGAACATGGCAAACCAAAACAACTCAAATCAACCTTCATCTCAACCTCCAACAATCCTGATTCAACCCCCATGTCGGAGAACCACCAGCCGCAATCTTGGGTGGAACTGGGACTGATGGGTCAAGCCTCTCCTTCACCATCATGCTAAATGGGAGGGAAACAATAATTGTCCTCCACAACTCAAACTATCTCGCACAACTGATATCAGAAGGGATCCGTCTCACAATGAACAATTACCTGAACCATATTTGGCTGAACAATATCCTACAACCAATTGCACCAAATCTCCCCCCACATGCAAACCAAATGATGATGGGGGAGTGGCTTATGCCACCACACTTTGTCCCTCTCCAATCAGCACAGCTAGTTATGAACCTCCCTTTCTTCACCCTGGAGATAGCCACCTCTCTAAACCCAATCTTCACTCTTTGGGACACACATGCACCACAAGATCCAACACCCAGTGTCTACAATGCAACCACATCTCTCCACCAATCCACTCCACAGTCCCATGCACAACCAAGAACTCACCCCCAAGAGGCTATGATGGAAGAAGCAGTGGATCCTCTCAACTTAGTACTAGAATTAATAATCGACAGTTCAAACCTAGAAGACGTAAAAGTCTTTATCTTCTTGGAGAGGCAGGAACAGAGGCAAATTCTCAAATGTCCCTTAGCCCTCTACAAATGCACGATGGATATACGACCACCTGTCGATCCATCCGTAGGTCAACATGCAATGATCCTCGTGCCATTTCATAGGAGGAACCTGCCACACCTCCTTTTTTTACTACACCTCGTAAAGGGTATAAATATAAGGGAGTTTTTCCAATCAAAGGACAATCGAAACGGGATTTATTTATTTAAAGATTCAGAGTCGCCACTTGGGAGATTTATGGTGTCCCAAGTCACTGGTTCAAATCCCGAATTGAGGAAAAGTTGACTCTGTATTATAGTCCGCGAATTAGAAATTCGAGTAAGGAATTCTGTTAACCCGGAGGAAGGTGTTAGGCACTCCCGAGTTCCGTGGTTTTAGCACGGTCGCTTTGATCATACTTGGCTTATTAAATTGTCTAATTACTCATTTTAGAACCTTTGTGCATTTGCCTCTTTTAATTAAGAAATTATCTTGAAACGGGTCACGCGTACATGTACACAATCACGATGATAAATTTAAACATATTCATAATTCTTCCCAAACTTTGAGATTATCGTGAGGCAAGGAGCAAGATCAAATACTAGCCCATTATTATGAACGAAATTCCTTAAGTCTAAATAAAAAAAAATCTTATCCGGTTAATGTAGTTAGCAAAAAAAAAAGAACTTAAAGCTTATAAAAAGAATCTAAGTCATAGTAAGCAAGACAAAGGCAGCAAGCAAAATGGCATGGAAAAATCTCGTGTGAATTACAACTTTTAGCATACAAAACCAAGGCAATATTCAACAATTTAAACAAGATTCCATAAGCATTACGTAAACTATGCGTGCATTTGAAAGCTTAAACAGACAGAAACTATAAAATTATCAACTCGGAAATATCTAACAATAACTTTTAGGCATGTTGATTAATAAAAATTGAAGAAAAGAGAAAAAATAAAATAAGAACGAACCTCAAATCAATAAACTTTCTTCAATATTCAATAGAGCGAATTTGTACAACACAGTATCGTTCTGACAGCCAAAGTGAAATTTCATCAATGGAATCCGGATCGAAAACCTCGTCGTTCGGCTCAAAGTGCGACAACTTGTCAAGTACGAGCAAGAACTTGGACTGAAACTCAGCTCGACTGAGATGCCAAATCGACTTCGTCCGGTGTCGTACGTGAGTGAATCAGTTCCGGCAAAAAGACGACAGTGGTGAACTTGGTTTTGGTGATTGACGACGAAATGGGTGGAGCTACAGTGGGGACCTGCTTCAGAAGCTATGGTTTGATCTTTTCCCTTCAAAGTATTCTTGAGTGAATTCTCATTTTGAAGTGGAAATTACAGTGCATTTGTATGGAAAATTTCTTTGCCTTCTCCCCTCTATCCGTTGTTGCTCACCATCCTCCCTGTTTCTATGTGTGTGTATGTGTAGGTGTAGGTACTATTATATAGGGGTAGGGTTTAGGTTAGGGGTATGGGCCTAGGAGTTATGGGCTTGGAAATTATGGGCTAGGAAATTGGGCCAAAAACTAAAAAATGGACTACAAGATTCATAAAGACGGGGTAAACCAACCCAAAACTAATTCCTCCTTCTAAAATTATATACAATTATAATTAAAAAATATAAAATTAATTTTAATTAATTGAACTAAACTATATTAAAATATGAGACTATTTTTTGTATTTTCAAGATTATATATAAAAATAAAAATAAACTACTATTTTTGTATATTTTTTATTTAAATTTATGAAAGATGCGTAAACTAAAATATTTTTGTAATTTTTATTTTTTGTGACGAAATAAAGTAAAAAAGTCAAAATTAGTTGAAATAGCTATATTAGGCCTAAATTATATATTTACATGCTAAAATATAAAAAATCTTGGGGAGGGTCAAAAATCACATGTCTACAGCTGCCCCTCTTTGACTGGAAATGCGAAGAGTTTTCAGACAAAGAACGACTAGATATGTTTTTTGACCCTACCCTTATTTAAAGAGACCAACACTAAGAGAAAAGTACAATGTGACTGAATCCTGGTATCTGAGCTGCCTACATATCCTTGACTATAAAGGAATCAGGCCACATGTAGTTCAGAAGTGAGTGAGATGATAGAGTATGCCGAGGTGCAGAGCCAGTCGAGGTGCTGTTCCGCTGAGGTTCCTGTCCGCGGTCCCGTTATTACATCAAAACCAATAATGAAAAAAATTAACTAAGCCTATCAGCCACGAGTTACAAGATTCATATCTATGAGTCTTTTGAAGCTTGATCTTGGGTCTTGGTTGGTTCTTCATGCGGACCCTGATCTGAATCTTGATGTTTGTTATCCGCAGGTGTGGTTCAATCTTCTTCAGCTTTTCAAACCAAGCCGGGACATGCAGGGCTTGTGACCTCAGCCCTGTCTTGAGCAGATCACATCTTTCATCAACTTCTGCATTTGGATTCACTTCTTGCCTTTCTTTTTGTTTTTATTATTTATTTTGGATTGTGACTAACTTTTGTTGATCATCTCGGACTGCTGACTCGCATTCTTGACGTGAGCTTCTTTTGTAACTGATCTGTATTGCATTCTGAGTTGAATTCTCTTATTTTCCAAGCGGGCGTCTGATTGCTGAACTTGAACCGTCTTCTCTTGTTACTTGACACTATTTTCCTTTGCACCTTGAACCATTTTCCCTTGAAACTTGAATTGTCTTCCTTCGAAACTGCTTTCCCTTGAAACTCGAGTTGTCTTCCTTCGAAACTGCTTTCCCTTGAAACTCGAGTTGTCTTCCCTTGTTCTCCAGGTGGGTGCCTGATTACAACAAAACAGAAAAAACAAAAGAAATTTTTTCTGCCCCAGTTTGCACTAAGAAGATTTGTGAGTTGTTAGCAAAATTGTAAACCACTTGTACTATTGATGCAATGATGAGAGTAAACTAAAGAATAAACTAGGGAAACTATAAACTAAGCTTGACTAAAGTAAAGACTGACCCTATTCTCCAGGCGGGGGCCCCTAATTTTCAGGAAAATTAAACATTGATAATCTTAAGAAAACTAAAAATTGACCCCCCTTTTTTTTCAAATTCAGACTTCCTTTTTTTTCAAAATATACTTGGAGAAAATTCGTCAGACTAGGTTATCTATCTTAGGAGAAAGATTCATCAGACTAAGACATTTATCCTAGGAGAAAATTCATCAGACTAGGTCTCTCTTTTTTTTTTGCTTTTTGTTTTTGGTATCTTAGGAGAAAGATTCATCAGACTAAGACGTTTACCCTAGGAGAAAATTCATCAGACTAGGTTTTCTATCTTAGAAGAAAAATTCAGCAGACTAAGATCTTGATCCTAGGAGAAGATTCATCAGACTAGGTTTTTTATCTTAGGAGAAAAAATCATCAGACTAAGACATCTATCCTAGGAGAAAGTTCATCAGACTAGGTCTCTTTTCTTCTTCTTCTTTCTTTTTTTTTTTGATACCTTAGGAGAAAGATTCATCAGACTAAGATTTCTATCCTAGGAGAAAGTTCATCAGACCAGGATTTTGATTGGGAGGAAAATCCATTAGACTAGGACTTTTATCCTAAGAGGAAAAATGTGAAGATAAATGGCAAGATTTTATGCACAATAGAAAGACAAATAAAGGCAAAAATTTGAGAAACTTCCCTTTGTCGGCTCCTCTCGTCTTTCCTTTTTCCTTCTCTTTTTTTTTGTTGTTTTTTTCTTTCTTTTTTTTCCTTTTTTTTTCTTTTTGAATCACTTTTCTTGCACCGCTTTGTTCCTGTTTCATACAAAGAAAAATTTGTCAGTTTTAAAAATGATGGTCGGTTTGTGGCCTTGAGTCTTGGGCAACTTGGCTTCTGCTCAATCAACTTGAGTCGGTCTCAAAAGACTTTTGTTCTACACCAACTCTGATTGTTTCACACCCATTACCATTTGTATTTGCAGCTAAAACACCCTTATCCCAACTGGAGATCTTTGCTTAGGTGACCTTTTCCGATATCTTGAATGACTTCCTACTTTTTGAGCAATTTGTCTGTCAGATAGAATCACCAGTTATCTTTCTTGCTCCGAGTAAGCTGACAAGAGTCTTTTGGGGGAGCCTCTGCATGAATACTCAAGTCATGTTGACAGTAGCAACTGAGTGTGCTGGCCAAATTTACTTTATACAACTGAAAAGCTGGTAGCAGTTTTGAAATCATTTCTTGCTTATTTTGACGAAGACTCAGAGTGGAGGACACAATGGTGCAAAGAAACAAGTGTTAACAAGAAATGTCCCTGTCAGAAGGCCAGAGGGAAGAATTTTTTTTTCAATAACTAGCCTTAATGATCATGACATGCATTTTGGACTCAATGGCCTGATTTGTCAAACTAATCCAATCTTCTCTTCTACCATTCTTATGATCTTTGAAGTCGGGCCTATTCGTGTCAATCCTTTGCATCAGCTTCACGACTCAATTTCGACTAATGGTGCCCCGAGGATTTTTCACCAACAAGTTTCTCTCATTTATTCATCTCTGCTTACCTTCGTTTTACAGTGCCCGTGAGGGTTTTTACTAATAAGACTCTCATTTTTCTTTTTATTTTTCTTTCCCTCTTTTGTGAGCAACTCGACGATGTTCTACGTCGTGTGACAACTGTTGCTCATTGCATGCGTCTCTTGGCATTTTTGAAGGCATATTGGGAGGTCTTTATTTGGAGGGTTTTTGGATAGGGTTGGAAAGAAAGGTCGGCGTGAAGGCTCAAACTAAACTCAAAATGAGGGGATGTAGACTTACAACTCTTGGAATCGACTCTTTCAAAAATGAAATAAAATCTTTGCCCCAATTTCATATGCTGGGGATTTTTGGATTTTTCTATTTTTGCTATTTTTTGCTTTTTCTTCTGAATTCTTATTTTGTTGGACCGAACCGTGAGGCTGCCTACGTATCCTTTTTCTCAAGGAATCAGGTCGAACGTAGTTCAAACATCTAACCTAAACTATTTTTCATCTTTCCTTCTGTTTTTCTTTTCCTTTTTTCTTTTTTTTTTCTCTTTTCTATTTTCTTTTTTTCTTTTTTTTGTTTGCCCCAGCTTCTATTTTTTAGGGAATGGACCTTTGATAATTCCTTTTTTTTTCTCTAAACTTTCTAAGAATTTCCCCAGTTTGTACTCTTGGAACATGAATTTTTTTTCTATTTTGTTTTTTTTTTACTCTAAATTTGATTCCAAAAGAGGGTAGTCAAAGAAAAATAACACAGGCTCAAAAGGGGTAGCAAATGATATAAAGTGTTTGGGTAGCAGAAAAAGAGCCTCCCAACCTCAAGAACGTCAAACATGGTATCTTTTCGCGATCACAACATTGACGAACATGTCTGTCTTCTTGGTGTGTCGTGGTCACAAGATATTTTTTCATCCCTTAGCGACAAACTTTCCAACAAACATCAATTGATTAAACATCCTCAAGTCCGATCTTCCCAATGATTTGAAGGTGAATTTTACTCGACCTTAATTCCAAAGTATTTCAACTCTTTATTATCCTTGAAACTGTCTTTTTCTCAGTTGTCCAATTCAAGCTTAAACAATTTTCTAAGATCTGGCCAAAAATTTTGCATGCATGTTATGTCATTAAAACTAGCGGGAAAAGAACTAAACATGGAATGACACAAAAAGAAAAACTGTATTTCATTGAGTAAACAACAAGACAAAAAACCTAAAATCCGAGTTACAACCCTAAATAACCCGGCTAATGAAAATAGCAAAATAACATAAAGACAAGACTCACACAAACAAAATGGAGGGATAGAAGGGCTTGACTCAATAAAACAAATAAAATCTGGATCACAACCCTGAAATAACCCAGATAATAGAAAAAATATCAAAACAAACTACCAAGATTCCTTCCTAGTGAGGAGGGAATGACTTTACAATTGCTAAGCTTGACATTTAGCCACAAATTTGCTCATCAGGATCAGCAGAGCCTTCTCCAATTTCAAAATCATTAACTTCAGTTAGCAAATTACCAAGAGGATTCTCATACTTCATGTCACCACGCATCATCCCTACAAAGTGTGAATCATCATGTGCAGGTAAAGGATTCTACACGATATTTTGAGCGCCACTGTCTTGGATCACAATCAGTTTTTCCTGGATCATCCTTTCTATTTCTCTTTTCAAATCTTGACAGCTTTCAACATTGTGCCCCTGGGCATTGGAATAGTATTCACACCTTTTAGAAGGGTCAAAGCTTTTTGCACGTGGGTCCACATGATTTGGAGGAATAGGTGCAATCATGTCATAATGCTTTAATTTCTCAAACAAGCTTGCATAGGACTCTCCTATTGGTGTAAAATTATCTTTCAACTTTTGTTCCCCTCTATACCTCTGGCCTGGATGTGGGTTATAGGGTACCTGAAAATTTTGTGGAAGCTGGTGGAGATTTTGTGATGCTGATGCTCGCCTTCTGGGGTGTTTTGGTGGCTGGACAACATACTGGTGTGGAGTTACAGAGTATCGTGGGTTCTGAGGTGGATAGCAATGCTCAGAGGAGTCATGAAAAACTTGAGGAGGCTGCTCATACCTTCGAGATGTTCTCCTGGGACCTCTTCTCGACCCTGATGTCATCATGATTTCTTCAACCTTCTCATTTGTGTCGCTAAAATTATCAGATTCAACCTGAACAGCCTGAGTTGCGGCTTTAAAAACTGCTTGACTTATAATTTTGCCTGTCTTAAGACCATTCTCTACCATTTTGATTGCTTCCGAGAAGGATTTGCCAACTGCGGACATCATGTTTTGAAAGTAATCTGGCTCTTGCACTTGAAGTAAGACAGTGATTAGCTCGTGGTCATCCATGGGTGGCTTAACTCGGGCTGCTTGCTCTCTCCATTTAATGGCATATTCCCTGAAACTTTCACTTGGTTTCTTCTTCAGGTTTGAAAGGGAAATGCGGTCTGGGGCAATGTCGATGTTGTATTGGAACTGTTTGACAAAGGCATGTGCCATGTCATCCCAGACATACAAACGAGACGTGTCTTGATCCATAAACCATTCGGAGGCTACTCCCATAAGGCTTTCCCCAAAATAAGCCATCAACAATTCTTCATTTCTTCCTGCACCTCTCAGTTGATTGCTATACCTTTTCAGGTGGGCTATGGGGTCTCCATGTCCCTCATACTTTTCAAATTTGGGAGTCTTAAAACCAGGCGGCAAGTGGACATCGGGGAACATACATAGATCTTTGAAGGCAACACTCTTTTGTCCTGCCAACCCTTGCATGTTTTTCAATCGTTGTTCTAAGCTTTTCACTCTTTGGGTCATTTCTTCCTGTACCATCTTTCGGGCAGGCTTCTCAATGTTTGCAGGAAGATCAAATGAGTACGAGTGGTACTCAGGAGAGTGGTACTGCTCTTGCTGTGTAGCGAATTGTGACTCATGACGAGGCTGTCCTTGACCACTGGCCCATGCTTGACACATTTCGGTCATTTGCTGTTTCAGTATTCTATTTTTCTCAAACACGGTAGACTCTTGTTGAACCCTCTGGCCCTGAGTCTCTTGAGCACTTGTAACAGCTTCGATGTCAGTTATCATTTTTTTCTTGGATCTTGTATTTCCAGCTTACCACAAACCGACCACCTCAACTTTCTTCACAATTCAAAACAAAAACATGTTAGAATGGACTCAGTTGGTCCTTATTATTATCAACATTTTTCATTTTGTTTTTAATTTTTTTCCTTTTTTTCATTTTTCTTTTCCATGGTTGATCGAACCTGATGTGGGTTGCTTACGTATCATGTGGGAACATGAATCAGATCTTGCGTAGTTCGGGGAGATCATGAATAAAGTAAATAAACTAACTTTTTTTGAATTTTATATTTTATTTTTCGAAAGAAAAACTTATAAAGAAAAAAGGGAATATTTTTTTATTTTGATTTTCTTCAGCATTTTGCAAGGAAACTTCTAAAGAAGAAAGATTTTTTTTTTGAAATTTTTTTTTTCTAGAATTTCGAAAGAAAAACTTTCTAAAGAAGAAAGAAAATATTTTAAGAATTTTATTTTGAATTTATGAAAGAAATGCTTCTAAAAAAATATTTTTTGAATTTTGAATTTTCTTTTCAATTCTGAAAGAAGAATGAAAATATTTTTGGATTTTTGGAGGAAATTAAAAGAAAATATTTTTGTATATTTTTTAAAAATAATTAGGATCTAAAAGAAAGGCTTTCTAAAGAAGAAAAGAATGAAAAATATTTTTTAGATTTTTTGAAAATTGGGGTCTAAAAAAACCTTTCTAGAGAGGAAGTAAAGGAAAATATTTTTGGATTTTTTTGAAAATTATGGGCCGGAACCGATGAGGTTTGCCTACGTATCTCACATCCGGTGAGAATCAGACCCGCGTAGTTCGCCCAGTTTTGACGGAACAGGAAAATATGACACTTGAAAATTTTGGCTCATTTTGAAATGACCTTTTTTTCAAAATTTTGGCAGATTTTCAAAATTTTCTCAATACCTACCTCTCACTCTTTGATTTTCTATTTTTTTTTCTCTTTTTTTTTCTTTTTGATTTTCTTTCCCTATTCTAGAAGCCGGTCAACATGCAAGCCGAAACAAATAAATGCGCAAGTAGCACGTAAGATGCATCAGGATGGTCTTTTAATTTGGGTAAACCTGTCCTAGACGGACCCAACCCCTGTGTTGAGTCCCCAAAGTCAAATGCACGTGATGCAAACAAGCGTTCCTACTAGGGATCCGGCATGAGGCTGCGTTATTCTAGGTTTAAAACCTGGGTGTATTGTTCTAGACCTGGCTTACCCGAGCGAACAACTTGGGCCGAAGAGGGGGCGACGTACTGGGAACACTGAAGTCTACCCGGCCTTGTTGCTAGCCCAGCCTCGTTCTATTTGGTAAAATTTCTACAGAAAAAGTGGGTCACGCGAACGTGTGCACCATTTTCAGAAGATTCAGAGAGGTGGCGTAATAAAACATTTATATACAATTCAAACAATAATAAAGCAGTAAACAAATAACATTTAGCACAAAAGATTCACAGAATACAGTAATATTAACAATAAATGAAGCCAAGTAAAAATCATTAACAAGCTCGAATTCTTGAACCCTGAACCATAGATTCTGGGTTTGATCCCCAGCAGAGTAGCTAGAGCTGTCACACCTCCTTTTTTTATTACACCCCGTAAAGGGTATAAATATAAGGGAGTTTTTCCAATTAAAGGACAATCGAAACGGGATTTGTTTATTTAAAGATTCAGAGTCGCCACTTGGGAGATTTATGGTGTCCCAAGTCACTAGTTCAAATCCTGAATAGAGGAAAAGTTGACTCTGTATTATAGTCCGCGAACCAGAAATCCGAGTAAGGAATTTTGTTAACCCGGAAGAAGGTGTTAGGCACTCTCGAGTTTCGTGGTTCTAGCACAGTCGCTTTGATCATACTTGGCTTATTAAATTGTCTAATTACTCATTTTAGAACCTTTGTGCATTTGCCTCTTTTAATTAAGAAATTATCTTGAAACGGGTCACGCGTACGTGTACTCATTTCGTTTGGCGCGTCAAGAATCATGTCACGCGTACGTGTCCATAACTAATAACGCTTTATTAATATTAAAAAACTTTGGTTGAAGTTGCACGAACGCATACCTCGATTTATTTTAAAAATCATAATTATGTCACGCGAACATGTACACAATCACGATGATAAATTTAAACATATTTATAATTCTTCCCAAACTTTGAGATTATTGTGAGGCAAGGAGCAAGATCAAATACTAGCCCATTATTATGAACGAATTCCTTAATTCTAAATTAAAAAAATCTTATCCGGTTAATGTAGTTAGCAAAAAAAAAGGAACTTAAAGCTTATAAAAAGAATATAAGTCTTAGTAAGCATAGACAAAGGCAGTAAGCAAAATGGCATGGAAAAATCTCCCGTGAATTACAACTTTTAGCATACAAAACCAAGGCAATATTCAAAAATTTAAACAAGATTCCATAAGCTTTATATAAACTAATCATGCGTGCATTTGAAAGCTTAAACAGACAGAAACTATAAAATTATCAACTCGGCAAATATCTAACAATAACTTATAGGCATGTTGATTAATAAAAATTGAAGAAAAGAGAAAAATAAAATAAGAACGAACCTCAAATCAATAAACTTTCTTCAATATTCAAAAGGGCGAATTTGTACAACACAGTATCGTTCTGACAGCCAAAGTGAAATTTCATCAATGGAATCCGGATCGAAAACCTCGTCGTTCGACTCAAAGTGCGACAACTTGTCAAGTACGAGGAAGAACTTGGACTGAAACTCAGCTTGACTAAGACGCCAAATCGACTCCGTCCGGTGTCGTACGTGAGTGAATTAGTTCCGGCAAAAAGACGACGGTGGTGAATTTGGTTTTGGTGATTGACAACGAAATGGGTGGAGCTACAGTAGGGACCTGCTTCAGAAGCTATGGTTTGATCTTTTCCCTTCAAAGTATTCTTGAGTGAATTCTCATTTTGAAGTGGAAATTATAGTGCATTTGTATGGAAAATTTCTTTGTTTTCTCCCCTTTATCCGTTGTTGCTCACTGTCCTCCCTATTTTTATGTGTGTGTATTTAGGTGTAGGTACTATTATACAGGGGTAGGGTTTAGGTTAGGGATATGGGCCTAGGAGTTATGGGCTTGAAAATTATAGGCTAGGAAATTGGGCCAAAGACTAAAAAAAATGGACTACAAGATTCATAAAGACGGGGTAAACCAACCCAAAACTAATTCCTCCTTCTAAAATTATATACAATTATAATTAAAAAAATATAAAATTAATTTTAATTAATTGAACTAAACTATATTAAAATATGAGACTATCTTTTGTATTTTCAAGATTATATATAAAAATAAAAATAAGCTACTATTTTTGTATATTTTTTATTTAAATTTATGAAAGATGCGTAAACTAAAATATTTTTGTAATTTTCATTTTTTGTGACGAAATAAAGTAAAAAAGTCAAAATTAGTTGAAATAGCTATATTAGGCCTAAATTATATATTTACATGCTAAAATATAAAAAATCTTGGGGAGGGTCAAAAATCATATGTCTACAGAACCCAGTCCATGCCCCACGAATTCTGGAGAATGGGGATCTCCACAACTGGAATCTAAACATGAATAGGCCTATC
The DNA here is from genome assembly GCF_000715075.1 of Nicotiana tabacum. Taxonomy (NCBI): domain Eukaryota; kingdom Viridiplantae; phylum Streptophyta; class Magnoliopsida; order Solanales; family Solanaceae; genus Nicotiana; species Nicotiana tabacum. Next base: position 141,211,285 of record NC_134085.1, read on the forward strand.
TCGTTTATTATCTGGAATATTCGAGGGGGGAACAATGATACTTTTAGGCTCCACTTTAGGGAGAGGGGAACAACAAACCTAGCATGGTTACACTACTACTGGAAACGTGTATGGATAATAAAATGGCTCTTCTTAATCCATTTGGCTTCACTGATATGATTGAAATTCCGGCTAATGGTCATTCAGGGGGTATGGTAATTCTATGGAATCACTCTGTAGTTAATGTGCACAGCTTTGTTAGAAGGAACTAAGAAATCAGTGCAACCATCGAGGTAATCCCTACTAACATTACTTAGTTATTTACCTCTATATATGCTAGTACTAAGGTAAAAGAAAGAAATTAGCTTTGGGAAAATCTTATTTGCACGCATGATCACTTTAAGGGTCCCTGGTTAGTAGGGGAGACTTTAACTATGTTCTAGACTCTAATGAAAAATTAGGAGGAAACTTGGTTAGTAGCAAACGTACAAAATTCCTATGGGATTGTATTAATAAATGTGGCCTCACAGACTTAGGTTACAAGGGCTGCAAATTCACTTGGTCCAATCGTAGAAGGAAAAATAAAGGTCTCATCATGGAAAGGCTAGACAAAATTCTAGCAAATAGCAATTGGATCAGTGCATTCCCAAGTGCTTCTGTCACTCATCTACCCAAAACTCACTCTGATCACAATCCCTTATTACTCCAATTAATGTCTAACCAAACCAATAGACTTCCTAAACCTTTTAGGCTAGAATCCTTCTGGTGTAGACACCTCAGTTTCCCTAACCTTGTTAAAGAAAACTGGAAGGGTGTAGATTACCATGAATTCTCTAACAATTTTATCAGTAGGGTCAAAGATTGGAATAACAATATTTTTGGTGATATCTGCAAAGAAAAAAAAAGAATTCTTGCTAGACTAAAAGGCATCCAAGTATCCCACAACTATCATAATAGCATCTTCCTTCAAAATTTAGAACGGCCCCTTCAAACAGACTTTAATAACTATCTAAAAATTGAAGACGACTACTGGAAACTAAGGGCTAGAATTTCTTGGGTACAAGAAGGAGATGCCAATACTAAGTTTTTTCATATTATGGCTACCAATAATAGAAGGAAAAATAAAATCATGTACTACAATGACGACCAAGGCAACTAGATTGATAATCCAATAGACCTTCTAAACCACACCAAAAAAATTTTCAAGAATGACTTCACCACCTCCCATGAATCTACTCACTGGGCAGACTTTAATCTAGAACTATCAGTCCACAACAAATAAACCCTCAATAGTTTGGAACACCCACTTTTGCCTAGAGAGATCACCAATGCAGTCTTCTCCTTTAAACCATTCAAGGCTCCAGGCCCGGATGGCATCCATCCTTTTTTCTATCAGAAATATTGGAACATTGTCGGGCCCTCAGTCATCAAGGGTTGATATCAAGTTTTCAAAGACAAAACCCTTCCTCCAGAGATCAATGATACTTATATCTGCCTAATACCAAAGATCAGCAATGCTAACAACCTAAAAAACTTTAGGCCCATTGTCCTATGTAACACCTTTTACAAAATCATTACCAAAATCATCGCAAATAGGATTAAATCCTTCCTGAATAAGCTAATTAGTCCCTTCCAAGCTAGCTTTATCAAAGGTAGAAGAACAAGTGACAATGCTATACTAGTCCAAGAAATCATCAATCACTTTAAAAAAATGAAAGGAAAAAAGGCCAGTATGATTCTCAAATTAGACCTGGAAAAAGCATTCGACCGACATGAATGGTCTTTCATCTACAGAATGCTTAAGTTCTTCAATTTTTCACCTGCTATTTCTACCTTAATTTTAAATTGCATTTGCTCTAGTAGAATTGCTATCCTAGTTAATGGATTCACGACTGATTTCTTCAGTCCAAGTAGGGGTATAAGACAAGAGTGCCCATTATCGCCATACATATTCATCCTATTTATGAAAATGTTCTCCCGTCTGATTTTCTACCAAGTGGATATATGTCAATGGGACCTAATCCACCTCAGTCCAAGAGACACAGGTATATCCCACCTTTTCTTTGTCGATGACCTGACTCTAATGTCCAAACTCAATGAGAAGTTTTGCAAAATAATAAAGAACAGCCTTTCCCTCTTTTGCAAGTTATCAGGGCAGAATATTAATATCCATAAATCTAAAATTTTAGTCTCCAAGAATTGTCATCCCAACACAGCTCAAGAGGTAGCCTCTTACTTTAATATCAAAATAGATAAGTCCTTTGGGAAGTACCTGGGATACCCAATCCTAAACAATCATCCTTCCCCAAAGGACTACCAATACATTATCAACAATATGCAAAGAAAATTGTCGGCCTGGAAAGGAAAGTTTCTCAATATCGCAGGAAGAACTACCTAGCTATTTCAACTCTTAATGCAATCGCTAGTCATGCCATGCACTATACCCTTCTTCCTAATAAAACCCTGAAGGAAATTGACCGCATTCAAAGAAACTTTATATGGGGTACCAATAGTGATTTAAAAAAAATTCATTACATAAGTTGGTATAACATTACTAAGCCTAAAGAAGAAGGAGGCTTAGAACTAATTACGGCCAATAATAAAAATCTAATCTCCCTTTCTAATCTTGCATGGAGACTCCTCACTAATACAACTGCCCCTGGTCAAGTACTCTCATTCATAAATATGCCCAATGCAAACCTGCAAAAACTGCTCCTTCGTTTGGAAAAGTATTCTAAAAGGATGGTACATTTGCTCCAAGGGTATTACTTGGATACCTAGTGAAAATTCAAACTCAATATTTGGACATCTAATTGGATTCTAAATTGTAAATCTCTTCAACAATCCTTTCATGGTCCACTCACTCGGGAAGAGATTACCATGACCATCAAAGATATATATGTTCACAAACAATGGAACCTCTCAAACATTTCCTTCAATATTCCAAAAGAAATTACAACCAACATCCCATATGGTCACTATCCTCCAATGGAAGCTTCACTTCCAAATCTTGTGCCCGGATCCTTCAGGAAAAAACACCTCAGCAATATGACTTTAAATGGATTTGGGAGTTCAAATGCCCTAATAAAATCAAATACTTCCTTTGGCAATGTCTACACAACAGATTACCATGCCGACAATACTTCCAACACATTGGAATCAACATCGATAACATGTGTGCCATGTGCCATAATAAAGAGGAATCTCCAAGGCACATCTTCCTCACTTGCTCCATTGTCCAAAGCCTGTGGGCACATCTGGGGATAATGATCCCCCCAAACTCAAACGAACACTGGCTGCTTCAGCTTAAAAACCAATCTTCTAACTTTTGTACTGCTTTCATCAACTGACAGCACCTTTTTCCGTTCGTAATATGGGGAATCTGGTTAAATAGGAATAGTAACAATATAAACAACACAACCATACGCCCTCCATCAACAGCTTTGTAAATCATGCAACGGAATACCACTTTATGACATCAAATAACAACCCTATTACCCAAATGGAAACCATCAATATTAAATGGCATACTCCTCAAAAGGGTTGGATAAAACTCAATATCGATGGAGCACATGAAGAACACAAAAGCGGCATAGGTGGGGTTTTCAGAAGTTGCAAAGGAAAGTGGATAATTGGCTTCCAAAAAAATTCCAATGCCATATGCCCTCTTCATCGGATTTACAATCACTTCATGAAGGGCTCAAACTAGCTCATAGATTTAATCTGTTTCCACTGAAAATTGAAACTGACTCCACAGAGGCTATCAACGCTATTAACAATGGTCATGCCATACTAAACAACGTAATTTACTCTTGCAGGTCATTAATGCACTAGGAGAAGGGCCTATTACTGAGGCATAACTTCAGACAAGGGAATAGTGTGGCTGATGAACTAGCAAAGGAAGCAAAAAACCAAGATGATAGCAAATACATGCATGAAGAAGTTAGAATATTAGTGTCACCGTCAGTTTTTGTGGAAAAAATGCTTACAATTGATATGAGCGGTGAACATACTTTGTCAAAGAAACTACCAAGCAGTGTTTGTAATATGTTATAGAAAATCAAAACATTATGAAGGAAGGGTTAACACACCATTCTCCCTACCCTTACTTCACCTTGGGTGAAGCCCTTTGTAATATGCAAAACTCTACTTAAGTAGTTTATATATAAAATTCATATTAACCTTAAAAAAAACTGTTTGTAAGCACTAGTTAACTAATAAGAAAGAAATAAAGAGGAAAGTATTAGCCTACGGCGCATACTGTTGCTTTTTCCTTTCAACGATTTAGCGAGATCAATCATGAATAGGGAATTTTGGGTGGAGAAAGATAGTAGAGAATAGGGAAATTGAGGGGAGGAGTGAAAAAAAAAAGAAAAATAGTGTAACTAAATCCCCTAATTTAAGGCACTAATAATAAATTGTATATAAATGGTAAGAAAAACTTATTTAGGGTGGGTAATATATTAATTATGAATAATTTTAATAAATAAGTTTCAAATATTGTACAGGAAAGAAAAAAACCCGAATAAAAACCTTTAACTTCCTAAGAATTAGAATATGGGCATGCTTACCGCCGATAGACTTTTTTTTTGTTTGGAAAAGGGCATAGGGTTCTTATATTTTTTATTGAAAAGGAAAAACAAATTCTACAGAAGTCAAAGTAGAAAATTTATAGTATAATTTAAAGTCTTAAATATTTAGGTCATCTGGATTTTAAAATACTAATATCATTATCTATATGAACTATATTTAATTTGCATATTAATTTGAACTCTTTTTCCTATTCAATCAATATTATCTCTTTATTAATTTTTTGTATAATATTTGAAAATTATGCTCAATAATTAGATCAAATAACTAAGAAAAGAGTTAAGAATATTAGAGAGATAGAGAGAGAGGGGGAGAGAGAGAGAAAAGAGTGGTTAAATTAATTGATTAACAAAAAGGTTTAATTCAATTCTTTTACAAATTCATCATATAAGTAAATTATTTTTCAAATTGACACAATAATTTACATAAAGTTTCTCCCTTAAGAAGAGAATCATATTTGAAAGAAATAATAAAATATAGAAAAATTGATTATAGTATAGTATTAAAAGTTAAATGTAACGACCCGGTCGGTCGTTTTGAGCTCTAGCGTGCCGTTCAATAGTTTGAGGTCACGAGCAGCTTCACTTCAGGTATTATGACTTGAGCACACGGTCGAAATTGAATTCCAGGAAGTTCAGAGTTAATTTGGAAAGAGAATTCTCATTTCGGAAGCTTTAAGTTGAAAGAATTGACTAAGGTTGGATTTTTGAGTAAACGACCTCAAAATTGGGATTCGAAGGTTCCAGCAGGTTCGTATGATGATTTTGGACTTGGGCGTATGTCCGAACTGGGTTTTGGAAGACCCGGGAACGTTTCGGTGCCTATTGTGGAAGTTAGAATTTTTGGAAGAATCTCATAAGTTTGGATTGAAGTGCATTTCAGGGTTATCAATATCCGTTTGAGATTCTGAGTCTCGGAATAGCTCCGTATAGTGATTCTGGTATTGGAAGCGCGATCGAAAGCGAATTCGAAGGTCCGTAGGTCATTTTGGAGTCATTTGGCTAAAGATAGAAATTTGATGGTTTTTGAGAAGTTTGACCGGAAGTGGACTTTTGATATCGGGGTCGGATTCTATTTCTGGAAGTTGGCGTATGTCCATATTGTCAAATATGACATGTGTGCAAAATTTGAGGTCAATCGACCGTTATTTGATAGGTTTCGGCATCGAATGTAGAAGTTTGAAATTCTAAAGTTCATTAAGCTTGGATTGGAGTGCAATTCAAGGTTTTAGCGTTGTTTGATGTGATTTGAGGCTTGGAGCAAGTCCGTGTTATGTTTTTAGACTTGTACGGGTGTTTGGTTTGGAGCCCCGGGGGCTCGGGTGAGATTCGGGATAGCTTCGGTGTGATTTTCTAAGAAATGGGACTGCTGGTACTGGTATGACCGCATTTACGGTGTTTTGGTCGCAAATGCGACATCGCATTTGCGAGGGGGAGCTCGCATTTGCGAACCTGGGGCTGCTGAGTGCGAATCACATTTGCGATGGGGCTATCACTTTTGCGATGATGTCCTCTTCGCATTTACGAGGATTCTGTCGCAAATGCGACCATGTCAGGGGAGGCTGGGCTTAGCATTTGCGGTGCTTTTGTCGCAAATACGACATTGCAATTGCGAGCCTAGAGTCGCAATTGCGAGCCTGGAGTCACAAATGCGACTTGTGCGTCTGGTGCAGTGGCTTTTTATTCCGAGACTTAGCCCATTTCCCTCACTTCCCACTTGGCCTTAGGCGATTTTTGAGAGCATTTGAAGAGGGATTCCATCATCATCAAAGAGGTAAGTAATTTCTACAAATCATGAGTTAAATACATTGATTATGGGTAGATTAACATGTGAAAATTAGGGAAAATCTAGGGTTGTAGATGAAAAACCTAGAATTTGGTAAAAACAAGATTCAGCCACGAAATTTGTTAGGGAATGGAGTAAAAATCATATATTCTTGATCATTGGGTTATGAGTACCAATTTTCTTCAAATATTTCCGGAATCCGGGCACGTGGGTCCGGGGATGAATTTTAAGAACCTTGCATTTAGGGTTGGAAAATTGGTTTAATAATTAGAATATGAACTTTTGAGCATGTATTGACTAGTTCTTACCCTATTTGAATAGTTTTGGATCGTTCGGCTCCAAATTGGAGGTTTGAGCACGTTCTTGAATCAGAATATGGATCTCCGGAGCAAGGTGAGTCTCCCTTCTAACCTTGTAAGAGGGAATTGTCCCCATATGTGAGTTAATTGGTTATGTGCTCCTATTTGCGGTGGCTACGTAAGCACGAGGTGACGAGAGTTCGTTCGTAGCTACTATTATGTGTAAGTCCGGGTAGCCTAGTACCCAAAAGCATGTTATACTTGGAATATCTGTAATCTTGTTCGCAGTTGAATTGTTAAAATCTTATCGCATTGGTCGTTGAATTTTCATCTGCAATGTAGTGTCGTCGTCCTCGATTGTATGTGTTAAGTTCGACGGTGTTATGGTCTTCTGTGATTCGCCTTTGGGGTAAGATATTATAAAATAATATTGGAGAAACGGCTGTCATAGATCGTGGGGTGCGGTGGTTCAGGATTGAATCGGTGTTTCTAATGTTGACGGCTCGAGAAAGATGATCTTTGGAATGGTTTAAAGTTAGTAGCACTTTGTGGGTTCAAGTGCTACGAAAATAGATTTTATTTAAGGCAACGACTGAGCAACAAAGGATGAGGAAGGACATGTGGAAAGTGTTAGGCAATGGTTAGAATTTATAGAAGGCTAGGCATAAGAAGCAAAGGTCGAGTAGTCGATTAGAAGGGTGAGTTCCGCCAAAGTGGGAGAGTGGCGGAGTTGTATATAGGCTTTGTGGTAGGATGACTACGCACCTTAATGAGAGTTTGGAATGATTTGGGAATTTTAGTGATTGGTGATTGGGATCTACGGATTTAATTTGGAGTATGGGCTATTATGCGGTAGGAGATTTGAGATAATGGAAATGAGCTACTTGAAATGTAGAAGGATACAACATAACTTTGAATTGGAAGGATTTTGTCGCACATTTAATTGACGTCCACGAGGGGTGAAGGAACTTGTGTAGCTAGAGAGTGATCTCGGACTCAGGATGGGTTATTGATGTCGTAGTGGTTGTACCCGTGCAGCAGCATTGGAAGATGTCGACACGTAAATTCCACAAGTGGGTTGTCTCTAGTGAGCAGATCGACGGTCGCATGGTTGGCAAAGCTTCTGCGAAGAATTCTATTGGTTATACAGCAAAGAGATCGGTCGTGCGAATGTGGTTAATGATTCAGAGTATAAAAAGCGGTTTTACAGAAAGATTCCGAGAATTTGGCAGTTGATTGTGCAAGGTTATGTCAAGAAGAGATAAGGAATCCTAGTGAATTCTAGAGTTATGTGATAGTGGCTTCAAGCTAAGGGGAGAGCCCCACCGCCTATGACTGGGTTGCATGGTTAACTACTTGTGAGGTTTCTTGTTACTAGCCTATTGATGGGTTATTTCAGCTACGGGAAAAGAACATAAGTGGTAATCTGAAAGGAATTGTTATATTTGGTTTTATTTATTATCTGGTTTTATTCACATGTTTGGGCCTAATGTGCTAAATGTTGCTTTTTACCGCTTTGATATTGTTGAACTGTATATAAATTGTTACGAATCCCTCCTCTCTCTGAATCTTCTAAATCATCTGGGAAGTGTGCACTTCGCGTAACTTCTTTTCTGTTAGAGTCATATCCCAATTTTAGAACGAGGTTCGGACAAGTTGCAAAGCTGGCGAAGCTTCTGTATTCCCGGTACGCTGCCTTCCCACCCCCCGGCTCGAGCTGTCCACTCGGGTAAGCCAGGTCTAGAACAAATAAACCCAAGTTTTCAAACCTAGTATAACATAGCCTCATGCCGGATCCCTAGTAGGAGCGCTTGTTTGCATCATGTGCATTGTGACTTTGGAGACTCAACACAGGGGTTGGGTCTGTCTAGGACAGGTGCACCTGAAATCAAAAGACCATCCTAATGCATTTTGCTTGCTACTTGAGCATTTATTTGATTCGGACTGCATATTGACCGGCTTCTAGAATAAGGGAAAAATTGAGAAAAACCAAATTGAAGTGAGAGAGAGGAAATTACCCTCCTGTGAAAAACCTGGTGTCCAAAATACCCCAAAATTCTGCCAAAATTTTTAGAAAAAAAACTATTTCAAAAGTTTGTATTTTCTGTTACGTCAAATTGGCCAAACTATGCAATTTTAATTCTCACTGGATGTGGGATACGTAGGCAACCCTCATCGGGTCCAACTCCTTTTGCAAAAATAATCTAAAAATTGTGAAAGTGTCGCTGGTTGTCATAAATAAATTAGGTGGCATCATTTTTGTCCCAAAATAGCCAAAAATTCCCCAAAAGGCGTCGGAAGGCTGTTTTTGCAAGAATAGCCACCTAGGGTCCTTTTTCAAAATTTTGGTTGGTTAACAAAAACATCCCTAAAATTATTTTTTATTTTTATCTTGAGGTGTTGATGGGTTGTATTCGCAAGAATGTTTTGTTCTAAATTTTGTGAAAATGGGTGTTTTTCTCTTGAGTCAAAGTAAATCACAGTCTTTTAATCAGTCACCTTAAATAAATATGCAGAATGAGCACAATTGAAAATGAACCTTTTATAGTCCACGAGGAAATACCGTTAGAACTACATATGTGGTGGCATGATTTGGGAGAAATTAGTAGAAAAACTGTGATAAAAGCTTCGGGTGATCTAGTTGGGCTTTTGAAGATAAGCCGAGGAAGGATATAATTGAGGCTTTGATACCCTTCTGGGACCCAGCACATAATGTGTTCCATTTTGCTGATTTTGAGCTAACTCCTACGCTGGAGGAAATAGCGGGCTACGCTGGTTTTAGTGAGAATCTCATAAATCAATACCCAGTGGCATCTAGAACAGTGACTCCTCATAAGTTTCTGGATATACTAAGCATCAGTCGGGAAGTTCAAGACGAAAACTTGGCCAAGGGATTCTGCACATTCTATTTCTTGTACCGACGTTACGGGAATCCCCGCAGTTTTGAGATGCCAGGTACCGGCCTTACTCATTCGGGGAACAAAGACAAGTAGGAAGCTCGGCAGGGATTGGCTTTTATAGTGGCATTCTTGGGTGTTTTGATTTGCCCAAGAAAGGATGGAAACATAGAGTTGGGGCTTGTGGGAATAGTCGACTTCATGACTAAAAAGGCAAATGGCACCATTGTACCGTTGATCTTGGCGGAGATTTATCGAGCTCTAACCGTCTGCCGAGAAGGGGGAAAGTTTTTTAAAGGATACAATATGCTTCTACAACTCTGGATGGAGGAACACCTTTGCCACCGTCCGGGGTACATGAACTGTGGCATGATCGGTCTTGAATGTATTAAAAACATGAACAACGGGTGGAGGGATATGAGTTCCCGGATGGTACAGAAGCATGGTTTGCACACTTGAGCTCCCTGACTGCAAACAAGATTGAATGGACATTCGGGTGGCTCTCGGTCAGTGAAGTCATTTATATGTCTTTCGAGGTGTGTTTTATTCAATTGATGGGTCTCTGGAGCATTCAGTCTTATGCCCCGCACAGAGTTCTACGCCAGTAAGGCAGGTACCAGACTATCCCACATGATGAGGACTTGAGTCGGCAAGTTATCAAATTGGAACCAAAAGCTGCTTTTCCAGAAGAAAGAGTGTGTCGGATTTGGCATCAATATAGGTTCTTAGAGCCAAAGACTCAGGTACGAGATCTATCCAGTGGCTAGTTGGAGCCTAGTTACACAGCTTGGTACAGCAAAAGGTCCCAAATCCATCAAGAGCTCGAACGGCTCGCAAAAAGGCCCCATGTCCAACAATTCACTGATGGAGTGAGGAGCAATGGGATTGGTTGGCAAAAGAGGCAAACTACAGAGCTACCATAAGCAAATTGGAGGGACAGATCCGGGATCTTAAATTTGACAAAAGTGTACAGGCCGTGGCCAATGAAGGGGAGAAGAAGAAATTGGTTCAAGAAAACAAGGCCCTCCGAGCACATATCCAAAAAATGAGAATAGCTTCTGAAAATCAGGAAAGAAGCCGGAAGGATGAAAGACTCATAAGTGGTCTCAAGAGGAAAATAGCTGAGTGTGAGGATGATCTGGAAAAATCTTAGGGTAATCTGGCAAAAGCCCCCGCACAGTTAGTGAAGAACGCAGAGAGGCGAGCAGAGTTTGTCCAACATTTGAAGAGGAAATACGAGGGAACAGCCACCAATTTGAAGAAAAGGCTAACTACCCTCGAAAATGAGATGGCCAAGCAAGCTGAGAACTTTAAAGCAAAAAGGGAACATTGCTATGAATTAATGACCCAGTTGGAGGAAGATATGCAACAGTTGCAAGGTCAAAACCATCGTGATGCCCAGGTGCTAGAAGCTAGGACTTAGCAAATAGGGCGTTTGCTCCAAGAAAAGGGTATCATCAGGGAGACGGTTAGAGCCATCGTCAACTACATCGTCATGAAGTGCCATGAATGTGAAGAGATGACTACAACCACCTTCTTTGTTGCAGTAATGACCTTTGTTCGCCAAATAATGAATGGCCTGGAGCGTCTTCGAGGAGATCTTGCATAGGCTCATGGCGAGACCGGCTGATGTCCCACGGGCCCCTAGAGCAGTTGAGGCATTGATGTATTCATGATTTTCCTTCGAGTCTGTATTCTCATTTTCTTTGTTGGAGTCTGTTAGTTTGTTTTTGAGTCTGTATTTTCATCTTTCTATTGGAGTCTGCTAGTCCCCCCTTTCGAGTTTGTTAGTTTAAATTTTGCAGGATGAGTCGTTGTAATCAAGACGTTTATGAAAAAATTGAAAACCCCAAAATGCTTTTATTTATTTATTTATTTTACACTTATTCCTAGAACTACGCTTGGTCTAATTCATGTGATGTCATGATACGTAGGCAATCCCCATAGGATTCGATCATAACCAGAAAAGAAAAAGGAAAAAAAAGAGAAAAAAAGAAAATAGGAGATTGTGGGAAGGAAACAATGGCAAAACAAGATAGAAAGAATGAGAGAATAAAGAATAATGAGAAATAAGGCAAAGAAAGGCAGGAAAAAAATAGAAGTTTCAAAATGGAAATTAGGGAAAGCCGGGATGACGCAAGCAGCCGATCAAATTCATAATAGAAATGGTTAACTGCTTAGGTGCATTACATCCCCAACATGCGGTTGCCTATCTTTCGAGCCCTAATCACTAACAAGTTTGTTGTTGTCATCAAGTTCAGGTAGGTGGTTAGTTTGTTTGGCATTCTAGCAACTCATCCGTACAACACCAGGTCCAAAGAAAAGTTGATCATGGTTAACCAAGAACTGGATGCAAGTGTTATTGACCCATCAAGAGAGGGGTAACATCATATGGAACACCAGAAAGAGGAGTTGTATAAGTTGAAACACTAGATGGAAGAGATGTACCAAGCATGGGTAAAAGGGCATCCACCACCATCCTACCCCGCCAACACTGCTTTCGTCCCGTTGCTGTCTCAATCCTAAGAACCTCCCACTGTTGATTCATCTCCAGGCTTCCCCATTTACCACCACTACCAGGGCACTACTTCCCAAACACCACAAGCTCCACCACCCAAACCAGTTCCATACCCTCCTCCACCAGCTACCCCTGTTTTCATGGAACCCCCACCCGCTACACTCTACCAATCCTCCAGTGAGCCTTTATTCCAGACCCAAGATAACCAATACTATCCCCTAGAGCCTACTTTCAAGGCCCCGGAACCTTACTCCTACACTCCTCGTTTCGACCTCCCCGTTGAGACTAAGAAATCACCTAAAAATCTAGAACAGGAAGAAATGTTCAGGAAGGCTAAAAGCCTGGAATAGTCATTCAGGAACATGCAGGGATTGGGAGGCCAAGTGAGCGTGGCCTACAAAGATTTGTGCCTATTTCCCGATGTTCAACTGCCGGTGGATTCAAGATGCCTAAATTCGATCTATATGACGGGCACGGAGACCCGATAGCCATTTGAGGGGATTCTACAATAAAATGAGAGGCGTTAGTGGGAAAGAGGAGCTATTGATGGAATACTTTAGCCCGAGTCTGAGCGGTGCGGCGTTGGAGTGGTACACTCGTCAGGATCACGGCAGATGGTATACATGGGATGATTTGGCTGAAGCATTCGCTTGTCATTTCTAACACAACCTCGAGATTGTTCCAGATCATTTGTCTCTGACTAAGATTGAGAAGAAGCCTAGTGAAAGTTTCAGGGAGAACGGTTTTCGTTGGAGAGAACAAGCGGCGAGAGTTGACCCTCCGATGAAGGAAAGCGAAATGGTGGATTATTTTCTGCAGGCTCTAGAGCCTGCCTACTTCGTCCATCTGGTATCGGCCATAGTCGAGGTAGTGAACATGGGTGTCATGGTGGAAGAGGGGATTAAATCAAACAAAATCATAAGTTACTCGGCCATTATAGCAACTACCCAAGCCATTCAAAATGGTACGAGGTGAGTGATCAGAAAGAAGAAGAAAGAAGATATGGCAACAATTGATTTAGGATCATGGTTTGGACCCAGGGGCCCATCACACCATTATACTCAGCCTCGACCCTACCACAAGCCTACACCCAAACCCCGTATAATCCACTCTAGCATTACTTCCCATCACTAGACCCTCATATTTCCGTCCACCATGCCTAGACATATACTCAACCTCCTGCTTACGCACAATGGCGTGCCCCAGCCCTCCAAAATACCTACCCAGCTCAACAAAATGTTTACCCACCCCCACGAGCCTACCGAAACCATGCCGGCCCAGGTTTCCGACCCAATCTAGCATTTAAAAATGAGAGGATGCAGCGGAAGAAAACCTTTACCTCGTTGGGGGAGTCTCATACCAGTTTGTTCCACAGATTGGAGAAATTGGATATGCTGAGGCCAACTGAGTCGAAATTGCCAAACCCTCCTCCAAAGAATCTTGATTACTCTGTAAGTTGTGAATATTGTTATGGAACTCCGGGGCATGACACGGAGAAGTGCTGGCACTTGAAAAATGCCATCCAGGAGCTCATTGACACAAACCGGATTGAAGTCCAAACTCCAGAGGCACCCAACATCAACAAGAACCCATTACCAACCCATCAGGAAACAAATATGATTGAGATAGTGCATAAGGGAGGGGAGCCCAAGAAACCTTCATAGACTGTCATGATGATTCGGTCCAGTGAGGTCAAGCCAGTCAAAAAACCCACGGTTGAAGGATCAGTGAACAAGTTGAGCGGGACAAATGGCAAACCATCTGCGGTAGTCAAGAAAGGATCCCCAAGTGATGTTGCGGCGAAGCAAGAAAAGTCAAAAGTGGTTGCGCCAGGAGTGGAAAACGAGCCTATCATAACTGTAGAGGATGCCCGTACGGATCCTGTCATCATCAAGCCTGTAACCCAGTTGTCGATAATCAGCACTAAGACCATCCCATGGAACTATGAATGGGTGATAGTGACCTACAAGGGAAAGGAAGTGAAAGAAGAAGTCAATGAGGCCCAGGGATTAACTCGTTCGGGGAGATGTTTTGCCCCGAAAGAGTTAAGGAAAGCTAAAACATCCAGAGATAACCTAGTTCTAGTGACGAAAGCAGTGACTGAGGAAGAGGCGGAGGAGTTTCTGAGAAAAATAAAGGTACAAGATTATTCCATCGTGGAGCAGTTGAGAAAGACGTCTGCTCAGATTTCATTGTTGTCATTACTAATCCACTCAGATGAACATCATCCAGCCTTGATGAAAATTCTGAACGAGGCTCACGTTCCCAACAAAATTTCAGTGAACCATCTGGAAAAGATCGCCAACAAAATATTCGAGGTGAACAGTGTCACCTTCTCTGATGATGAGTTGCCTGTGGAAGGTACTGAACACAATAGAGCTCTCTATCTTACGGTAAAATGTGAAGATTCTGTGGTTACTAGGGTATTAATTGACAATGGGTCCAGTGCAAACATCTGCCCACTCTCTACTCTGAACAAGTTGAAAGTTGATGATGAGAGGATTCACAAAAACATCATATGCGTCCGAGGTTTTGATGGTGGAGGAAAAGACTCGGTCGGTGATATAGTGCTTGAGTTGACAATAGGATCGGTGGAATTCACCATTGAGTTCCAGGTGTTGGACGTGTCTGTCTCCTACAATTTGCTATTAGGTCACCCTTGGGTTCATGTCGTTAAAGAAGTCCCGTCCACTCTACACCAGATGGTCAAGTTCGAATGGGATAGGCAGGAGATCGTCGTGCATGGCGAAGATAATTTGTATGCTCACTGTGATGCCTCTGTCCCATTCATTGAGGTTGAAGATGACAAAGGGCCTTGGGTCTGTCAGGTTTTTGAAACAGTGCCGGTCGAGAAAGTTTCAGAAGGAAAATGTGTTCCAATTCCAAAGATAACCTCCACATCAGTCATGGTGGCCTTTGAAATGCTGAAAAATGGCTTTATTCCAGTAAAGGTCTTGGTGCATCTCTACAGGGTATCATACCGCCAGTGTCCCACCTTGAAAATTTGGGTACGTTCGGTCTTTGATTCAAACCTACAGTGGTAGATGTGAAAAGGGTTAAAAGGTTAAAACAGAAGGCGTGGGTACTTCTAAAGCCTATTCTACGTCTCTCCAGGTCTTTTGTCAAGCCCGATGCCAGGAAACGCCCAGTGATGATAGTTCCAAGTTCTGTGGTCGACATTGATGAGGAGTTAATTGAAAGTTTCCAGAGGTTGTTTGATGATGTGAACATGGTGGAATTGGGAGAAGGTTTTAGAAAAGCGGACGTGCAGTTCGTCGGGCCGAATGTAAAGCTTAACAATTGGAAGGCTACTCCTCTCCCTACCTGGAAGAAGTCTTGGTAGTTTGTTTTATTTTCCTTTCTATTTGGGTCATTCCAGGGTTGTGACCCAGATTTTTATTTTCCGCTTGTTGATGTACAAACCCTGTTCCTTTATTTTCAATGAAATGCAATTTCCCTTTCTATCACTCCTGATAGTTTTATTTTTGTTTTTCTTTTCTTCTCTGTGCAATTCTTTTTATGCTGTTTTCAATAACATGGAATGCATGAGGAATCTTCGGCCCAGTCTTAACAGTCAATCTAATTTTGAAATAATAATTCAAGAAATAGAGTGTGATGATGAATCAGAATATGATGAGGATGAGGCCTTTGAAGAGATTAGTAAAGAACTAAGTCATTTTGAAGAAAAACCCAAGCCTAATCTGAATGAAACGGAAGCAATCAATCTAGGGGATCCTGATAATGTTAGAGAAACTAAGATAAGCATCCATCTTGAACCTCAAATCAGGGAAGAGATAATTAAAGCATTTCTTGAGTATAAGGATATTTTTGCGTGGTCGTATGATGATATGCCCGGCTTGAGTACCGATTTGGTGGTTCATAAATTTCCAATTGATCCAGAATTTCCTCCCGTTAAGCAGAAGTTGAGAAAGTTCAAAACTGATATGAGTGTGAAGATTAAAAAAGAGGTCACAAAGCAGCTTGATGTGAAGGTCATTCGGGTCACGCGGTATCCCACGTGGTTAGCCAATGTTGTGCCTATGCCAAAGAAGGATGGTAAGACCAGAGTATGTGTTGATTACCGTGATCTCAACAAAGCAAGTCTAAAGGATAACCTCCCACTTCCAAACATCCATATTCTGATAGATAATTGTGCCAAGCATGAGATTGGATCTTTTGTGGACTGTTATGCGGGGTATCATCAGATTTTAATGGATGAGGAAGATGCGGAGAAGACGGCATTTATAACGCCGTGGGGAACATACTGCTATCGGGTCATGCCTTTTGGTTTGAAAAATGCTGGAGCAACTTACATGAGGGCAATGACAACCATATTCCATGACATGATATTTGAGAAAGTTCTTCCAAAGGCTCCGCAGGTACAATCTTAAGCTCAATCCTGAAAAGAGTGCATTCGGTGTTCTATCGGGGAAGTTTTTGGGATTCATAGTCAGCCGGCGGGGTATTGAATTGGATCCGTCAAAGATCAAGGCTATCCAGGAATTACTACCACCAAGGAACAAAGCCGAGGTGATGAGTCTGTTAGGGAGGCTGAACTACATCAGCAGGTTTATTGGTCAGTTCACGACAACTTGTGAGCCCATCTTCAAGTTGCTAAAGAAGGATGTTGTGATCAAGTGGACTGACGAGTGTTAGGAAGCATTCGATAAGATAAAAGGGTACTTGTCTAATCCACCTGTGTTGGTCCCGCCGGAACCGGTAAGACCTTTGATTCTGTATTTGACGGTCTTGGATAATTCATTTGGTTGTGTGTTAGGTCAGCATGACATCACTGGCAGGAAAGAGCAAGCCATCTACTATCTCAGTAAGAAATTCAAATCTTATGAGGTTAAGTATACTCCCCTTGAGAGGACGTACTGTGCCCTGACTTGGGTAGCACAGAAGTTGAAGCATTACTTGTCGTCCTATACTACTTACCTCATCTCTCGCCTGGATCCCTTGAAGTATATCTTTCAGAAGCCCATGCCCACAGGTCGCAAAGTGGTTTATTTTGCTTACAGAGTTTGACATCGTATATATGACTCGGACAGCGATGAAATCCCAAGCATTGGCCGATCATTTAGACGAGAACCCGGTCGATGAGGAATATGAACCATTAAGGACTTATTTTCCCGATGAAGAGGTGATGCATATTGATGAGGTGGAGCAGGTTGAAAACCCAGGTTGGAAACTTTGCTTTGATGGAGCGGCTAACATGAAAGGTGTCGGGATAGGGGCAGTGCTTATATCTAAAATAGGGCATCACTACCCTGTTACGGCCAAGCTACGATTCTATTTCACCAACAACATGGCCGAGTACGAAGCGTGCATTTTGGGTTTGAGATTAGCTGTAGATATGGGAATCCAGGAAGTCTTGGTCTTGGGAGACTCAGACCTTCTGGTGAACCAGATTCAAGGAGAATGGGAGACATGGGATTTAAAGCTTATACCGTATCGACAATGTTTGCATGATCTTTATCAACGGTTTCGATCAGTAGAGTTCAAGCATATTCCAAGGATCCATAATGAGGTTGTTGATGCTTTGGCTACCTTGGCGTCAATGTTGAACCATCTAGACAAAGCTTATGTTGACCCGCTGCATATTCAAGTTCGTGATCAGCATGCTTACTGTAATGTGATTGAGGAAGAACTTGATGGTGAACCATGGTTTCATGACATCAGGGAGTATATCAGGATGAGGGTGTATCTGGTACAAGCCACGGGGGATCAAAAGAGAACAATTCAACATTTAGCGAGTGGATTTTTCTTCAGTGGGGGAGTTTTGTACAAAAGAACTCCAGATCTCGGATTGTTAAGATGCATAGATGCTAAACAAGCCACGGCCATCATGACCGAAGTGCATTCCGGAGTCTGCGGACCGCATATGAGTGGGTATGTTCTAGCAAAGAAAATTCTCCGAGTAGGTTATTATTGGCTCACCATGGAGCGAGATTGTATCAGTTTTGTGTGCAAATGCCATCAATGCCAAGTACACGGAGATTTGATTCATTCTCCGCTATCTGAATTGCACACAATGTCCGTACCATGGCCCTTTGTTGCTTGGGGTATGGATGTCATTGGACCAATTGAGACGGTAGCATCCAATGGGCACAGGTTCATTCTGGTGGCCATTGATTATTTCACCAAGTGGGTTGAAGCTAAAACTTTCAAGTCTGTGACCAAGAAGGCAGTGGTCGATTTTGATTATTCAAATATCATTTGTCGGTTCGGAATCCCAAAGGTGATCATCATAGATAATGGGGCTAATCTTAATAGTCATCTGATGAAAGAAGTGTGTCAACAGTTTAAGATCACGCATCGCAATTTTACCCCGTATCGCCCCAAGGTGAATGGAGTAGTCAAGGCAGCCAACAAAAATATAAAGAAGATACTTCGGAAAATGGTGCAAGGTTCCAAGCAATGGCCCGAGAAGTTGCCCTTTGCATTGCTGGGTTATTGCACTACTGTTCGCACTTTAGTAGGTGCAACTCCTTATTTGTTTGTATGTGGCACAGAAGCAGTGATATCCGCAGAGGTTGAAATTTCATCCCTTCAGATCATTGCTGAACACGAAATTGATGATGATGAGTGGGTCAAAACCCGTCTAGAGCAATTGAGTTTGATTGATGAGAAAATATTGGCAGCAGTATGCCATGGCCAGTTGTATCAAAAGAGAATGGCAAGATCATACAACAAGAAAGTGCGTCCCCAAAAATTTGAAGTGGGTCAACAAGTATTGAAACGCATCCGTCCACATTAGGCTGAAGCAAAAGGCAAGTTTGCCCTAAATTGGCAGGGGTCGCTCATCGTAACGAGAGTGTTGTCCAATGGTGCTTTGTATTTAACAGATATAGAAGACAAATGTGTAGATATGGCTATCAATTCTGATACAGTCAAAAGATATTATGTATGATTTCTTTGGCTTAAATTGTGTTTGCTTGTACTTGGCATGTTTTGAAGATTAGAATGACGAAGGCATTTTGTTCTGCTATCTAAACACTTTATTATTTGTTACCCCTTTGAGCCTTATTTATTTCCTTTCACACCCCTCTTTTGGAATCAGTAACGAAATTCAGAAACATGAACGCACAAGATAAGTAAAGGAAAAGAGAGAAAAAGATAAGAGAAAAAGAGAAAGAAGAGAATGAAAAGGAGTGAACAAAAAGAAGAAGAAAAAAAGAAGAGAAGAAAAGAGAGAAAGAAAGAAAGAAAGAGAAAAATCACAAGAACAAAGTAATTTCTATGACATGAACTACGTTCGACCTGATTCCTTTTAAGGATACGTAGGCAGCCTCACGGTTTGGTCCCATCAAAATAAAAATCCAAAAGTCCCCAAGCAAAGAAACTGGGGCAGAAAGTTATGGTTGTTGTAAGAAATCTGATTCTAAAAGTTGTAATTTTGAACTCATTCAAGATGTTTTGAGCCTTTGTGATACCCTTTCTTTCTAACCCTATCCAAAAGTCCACATTACGATCCAAAGAAAGACCTTCGGACCAGTCTTTGAGAGATGCCAAGTCGAAAAAGTAGAGGTGTGATTCATATCTGAGGCAACACTCCAGTCTAAGCAGGAAAATTAAAAAAATGAGAGAGTCTTATTGATAAAAACCTTCAGGGGCACCGTAAGGCGATGGGAAGATGAGAGAAATTAAAATGAGAGAGTCTTATTAGTGAAAACCCTCGTGGGCACTGTAAGGCGACGGGAGTTGAGATATGAACAAATGAGAGAGATTTGTTGGTGAAACCCCTTCAGGGCACTGCAGGCCGAACAAGGTCAGTGATTTGGCGAAGAAATTGGTTTTTGAAGATCTCGGGGTGTAAAGTATGACAACTGAAAGGTTATTGGTTGAATAGGCTGGGCTAATTAATCTGAAATGCATGTCATGATCATTGGTGCCAGCTGTTCCACTCAAATAAGTCTCTTCTATTTCCCCTTCAAATAGTCATCCAGTTTTGGATTTTCTTCCTTATTCCTAACTGTCAAAGTCATTGCATTTCATTTCTTTTTGGTTTATTTGTCTAAGATTTCTCCAATGTTAGTTTTGTTTAAGCAAGTAAGAAAGAATTTCAAAGCTTATTACCAACTTCCAGAAATGCAAAAGCATAGTGCGGCCAAAGCATACCAGAGATAGCATGATGTGAAGTGGGAAATAAGGTGTCAGTAAAAATTCCATTGGTCGAAGGGTTTAGTAATCTGGTGGGAGATACAGAGGTTCAGGTAGAAAGGTCAGAAATGTAAAACAATGGTTTGGGTGTAGAACACTCGGGTCATCCAAGGTCCTGCGGTTGAGAGTCAGTCAGAAAGTCAAACGGTTCTTGGCTAGTTCAAGGCAACTAGTCAAAGCAAAGCACGGCAGCGGAGAGACCACTTTCAGCAAGAATGTCACAAACTAACCACCACATTTTAAACTGAAAAGATTTTTCTTTGATTTGAAACAGGGGCATAAAATTCAGTTTGTTTCGGAGAAACCTTTCGTAAAGAAAGCAAGTACCGAACAGGTTCGACCGTAAATCCTTAGGACCCTCCTGGACAATGGGACTTAGTTAAAATTCAAAACATTCATGAGTAACAAGATCTAGCATAGGCTCTACCTTGAAGAAATATAAGTTTGGCTTTGAAGTTTTCATGCTTAGGATAAGATTCAATTTGAAATTTTCAGGACCCTCCTAAATAATGGGACTTAGTTTAAGACCTCCCTTAGATGCTGAGATTTAGCATAAGTTTCACCATTAGGAAGTTGAATTTAGCTATGAAATTTTCACCCTTAAGATGATATTTGACTTTAAATTACAGGACTTTCCTGGATAATGGGATTTAGTTTTAAGGTCTTCATAGATAACAAGATTTAGCGGAAGTTGTACCTTTACCTAGCTTTAAAACTTTCATTTAACTAGGATTTTTCAGGACCCTCCTGAATAATGGGATCTAACTATTAAACTCTTTGTGATTTTCTGGTAGCATGATTCAATTAACACTCACAGATGTGCCCAGCTACCAAACTGGGGCAGAAAATTTCATTTGTTTCGTCTGTTTTGTTGAAATCAGGCACCAACCTAGAGAACAAGTAAAGACAACACGGGTTTCGAGAATGGAAAGCAGTTCAGGCTCAAGCAATCAGGCTCCCACCTGGAGAACAAAGGGAAAGTAGCGATTTCAGAGGAATTAGTTCGAGTTCGGCAATCAGGCACCCACCTGGAGAACAAAGGGAAAGTAGCAGTTTCAGAGGAGTCAGTTCAAGTTTTGGAAATCAGGCGCCCACCTGGAGAACAGAGGGAAAATAGTTCAAGTGTTGATAATTCGGAGCCCACCTGGAGAACAAAGGGAAAAGCAGTTCAAGTGTTGGAAATCAGGAGCCCACCTGGAGAACAAAAGGGAAAGCAGTTCAAGTGTTGGAAATCAGGAGCCCACCTGGAGAACAAAGGGAAAGCAATCCGAGTGTTGGTAATCAGGAATCCACCTGCAGAACAAAGGGAAAGCAATTTAAGTGTTGGTAATCAGGAGCCCACCTGGAGAACAAAGGGAAAATCAATTCAAGTGTTGGTAATCAGGAGCCCACCTGGAGAACAAAGGGAAAAGCAATTCGAGTATTGGTAATCAGGAACCCACCTGGAGAACAAAGGGAAAGCAATTCAAGTGTTGGTAATTAGGATCCCATCTAGAGAACAAGGGAAAAGCAATTCAAGTATTGGTAATCAGTAGCCCACTAGAGAACAAAGGGAAAAGCTATTCAAAGTGTTGGTAATCAGGAGCCCACCTGGAAACAAAGGGAAAAGCAATTCAAGTGTCGGTAATCAAGAGTCCAACTGGAGAACAAAGGGAGAGCAGTTCAAATATTGGTAATCAGGAGCCCACCTGAAGAACAAAGGGAGAGCAATTCATGTGTTGGTAATCAAGAGCCCACCTGGAGAACAAAGGGACGTAGCAGTTCAAGTACGGCAATCAGGCGCCCACCTGGAAACAAAGGGAAAACAAGTCAAATGTCAGAGGAAAGGAAGATAATTCAAATATTGGTAGTCAGGCGTTCACCTGGAGAACAAAGGGAAAGCAGCAACATTCGAAGGAAGACGATTCAACTTCAGCAATCAGGTGCCCGCCTAAAAAAACAAAGGGAAAGCACCTCAGATTACAATTCAAGTCAGCAACAAAGGAATTTCACCTGGAGAGTATGAGTCAACAGAGCAACAGGAACTGCAAGTGCAAGTTTGAAGATATAGATAGGATTCTTGTAATTCATAGATCATAGTTTAGCCTAGCTTCTTTTATTTTGTCTTGGTGTAATAAGGAGTTCAACAAGCAGTAGCAATAACAGCAACAGTGAAATCACAACTTCCTGGTAGTCCCAGCTACCAAAACTTTTCGAACTACACTGACCTGATTCCTTTATAGCCAAGGATATGTAGGCAACCTCGGAAGCAGGGTGCGGTCAAATCTTTCAAAAATGTTTCCCACGAAGTATTCAAACGGGCAAAAATCGCTCGTATCCGCTCACTTTATCTTTACACGAAAACTTTTCGTGTTTTCGAGAAAAGAAGAGCAGCTGTGTGCAGGTGATTTTTGCTATATATTAAAAAATCATACATAATTCCAAGGAAATAGATTTTTCTTTTAATTATTTGCTATTATAGGAATTTTTGTAGAATTTTCTTAAACATTTGCATTTTTCTGTGCATGTTTAATGTTTATTTAAATCATAAAATTACAAAAAATACCTTGTATTGTATTTGGGGTTTATTTTTACATTTTTCAGGTTAATTAGTAACTTAGTTGTTTTATAAAAATGGGAAAATCAAAAAATAGCTCACTTTGCATTTTTCAACCTTTTAATTTTAAATTTTATAGTTCTTCTTTTAATTCAGGAGTTATTTAAGTTTTGTAAATACTATGATGAGTAGTTAGTTTAAATTGGTAAATTATTTTTAGTTAAGAGTTATTTTGTTTTGTTAATCAATTTAAAAAGAAAAAGAGAAATTGGGAAATTGAAGTAAAAAAAGAGAAAGAGAATCAGAATTGGGGCAATTTGGGCCAAAGGTTCAACTGAGCCCAAACCCCACATAAATTCTGCCTCAAGTCCCGTACCCGGTCCAATTCGTTCAAGTGTTGAGACCCTCGAAACGACGTAGTATGGGGACAATACTACATCGTTTTGAGTTCAAGTGTGTTAAGCCAATCTGGGCCCTTCATCTCCTTTCATCGAACGGCCATTAAGGCTTCCCCCATTTTAATTAAAACTGTCCGGAAAAAAAAGCCTCAGAACAATTTAGGATGTTCTTCAGTTTCTCCCTCATCGTCTCTATTCAGAGACTAGGAAACCTAGCGCCGCCCTAAAAACTCATCATCATCTCTGGTGGCGGCGCAGCTTTACACCACTCCAACCCGCCTTAAAATCACGCCATAGAATCCTCTTTGTCCTCTCATACCAAATCCACAACCCATTCCCTTCGAATCGCCATCAAACTCTTCGAATCTGAGATCGAAGGTTGGACACTCGAACCTTAACCTACCCAAATTCGCCTAAATTTGCACCCTACAGTCACTATATCTCCCCAAACCCAAAACTCCGAACAATTTTCCCAAATGAACCCTAGAGTTTATCGAATTTGGAATCTAGGGCTCAACCTAATTTTAGAATTGGAGTCTAGTTGAAGTTCTTTTCTCGTCGGGGTTCGAAGCTCGCCTTGACATAGCACTCTTGTTTGAGGGAGTTCATTAGGTGAGTTTCCCACCCTTGATGAAGCAGTTCAAGTTGGCTAGTCGTTCATCTCTATTTCTTTTGATGTGGTTAGTCATTCATTTTCTTTCTTTTCTTTTGTTTGTGTGTTTCTGTCTTCGTCCTCTCCTGGTGTTCCTCTTCCTTTCTTTCTTTCTTGTTCAAATTCGTGTCTGTTTGCATGATAGGCCATCTAATTTAGAATTGGTTAATTTAATAAGTTTAGTTAGCAGTAGTTAATTTCATTCGTCTTTTTGCCTTGGTCCTTTTCACTTGATTTTCTTTTAAAAAGAGAGAAAGGGTCTGGAACCCCTTGTGAGTCATTGGAAGTCTAGGCTTGCTAGTGCAAGAAGCCCAAAGGTGTTAGAGTCTGCTAACGCAGAAGCCCAAGAGGCAGAGTACATATTGGCTCAAAGGCCTGTTTTGGTAGTTAGTAAATCTTCAAAGGTTAGTTTAGGAAAATTGGGCAGGGGAATCTTTTGTAACTGCCTAAGGAAGCTGCTAGGAAAGTGGGGAAAGGGATTGGTTTATCAAACAGGCTAGAAAATTAGGGTTTAAAATAAAAAAATGAAAATTGAGGAAGGAGTAATTGTTAAATTGGTAAAATCATTTCTGCTACCTTAAAAGCCCTCTATATAAAGCTTGTCTTCAATGAGAATGAACAGAGATTAAGAGGACTAAGAATGCACAAACGACTGAGCCCTTTACACTCTAAAAAAATACTCAAAAATTTCTTGCATTTTTGTTAACACTTGTTTGGGTTCTTCTCTTGATCTTCATAGTTAGCCAGAACTTTCGAAACTTTCAAAAAATTTCTGTTTGTCTGGATTACAAATGGTCTAGGAAAGTTGAGATTATATGTGATTGGATCTGCTAATCCATTTCCTCTGTTACTACTGCTGAAATCTTCATTCTTTTGGTTTATTTGGATATCCAGGTACCTCCTTGGACTCTACTCAATGTGAAGCTCAAAATTGAAGCGTGTAATTGAAAATGTGGAGTTTAAGCATAGTATCAACTGATTTGGTTTAAAATTTAGCCTTGTTTTCTGCTTTACATTGTTTTTGTACTGTATGACCTATTGTGTTTGCCTATGCTATTGGCAGTACCTTTCTAAGAGTTGTGTTAAGTTTCAATTCAGCATGTGGGTTTAGGCTTCCAGTCAATTACATTATATTTAGACTTCAGTTTTGTCAATTGGACTCTTGTTGTTGTGTATTTGATCATGGACTATCATGGTATGGACTAAATTTTGGTGAATAATATTTAGTTTAGTGATGACGTTGTGTTCAGGTCAGCTTTCATCATTGACTGTGTTGCGTTAAAATTCGGTTTTCAGTGTTTGAATGGATTCAGAGATTACTGTTGCATTGTAATATCAGGTGTGAATATTTGGAACATTCTACTATTGGTTTCATTATATATATTGAATTTATCACCAGTTAGTGGTGGTTTTAATCTTTTAAACATACATGCGGTTTCAGTATTCACTAAGTGGTAGTGGTCTAATGTTCTGCAGTTGAGATTTAAATTAGGTGTTGAATTTTATTTGGTTTTGACGAAATCAGTTAGTTTAATGTAAATTGAAGCTTGGATAATCAAGGTATAAAAATGCGTGAGATGCAGAACCTCACCCTTGGGACTAATCAGGCCATTTAAGTGGCCCAAATGAGATTGTTGGGCCCAAGCCAGGCTCGCAAATCTTCAGCCTTCGCATTGTTGAATTAATGAGAGCCCTGACGTTGTTTTCTTCAGTAGTTTTCTTTTGGACTTTGACGGCCCCAAAGGACTAAACATTGGTCCATTTCATTAGAATAATATGTTTCCCCATATGCTCTTGGTTATTAATCATTTCCAAGTTCGAACTTTTGTGAATGCAAATATCATTGGGCTTAATTGAGAATGACTCTTTTAATTAGATTGGGGTGTGTCATATCGACGAAACTAGTAATGTATGGCCCTCATAAGACTAGACTAAGAAATCATTTGAAGAAATAAATTTGAGGTGTGCCATAAGCAATTAAATCATCCATGGCCCTCACACATGTTATAATTTAGATATTAAAAATGAACTTCGAAGTTTGCTTTAGGCGCGTTAATTATAATTATCATGGTTATTGTTATAAGTACGGGTGTACATTTCATGTGACCTGATTCTAATTTCCAACAAGGTTAAATAGAATGCGTTGTGACTCACTGGTGCATTTCATGTGGCGTGGTTTGCGATGTGTTTTAAATAACCTTGAATTAACTCTTTAAATAAGTAAAAGCGGTTTTCAATAGTTAAAATGCACATAGGTTAAAAAGTGTTTTAAAATCAAACAAATAGGCCAATAATAACAGTTGAGCGACCGTGCTAAAACCAAGAAATTCGGGAATGCCTAACACCTTCTCCCGGGTTAATAGAATTCCTTACCCGGATTTCTGTGTTCGCAGACTATATAACAGAGTCAATTTCCTCGATTCGGGATTCTAAACCGGTGACTTGGGACACCATAAATTATCCCAAGTGGTGATTCTAAATTTTAAATAAATAATTCCTTTTCGATTGTCACTTAAATTTGAAAAAATTCTGTTATACCCTTACGGGGGTAGGAAAAAGGAAGTATGACAAAAAGAATACAATTTCAAATTATATAAGAATAAGAAGAGATTTTTACATACCTATACACTATTGGAAACTTTATTATCCTCCCTACTCAAGTTTCACCTTAATTACCTCCTATATACAAAATTACCAATTATGTATATTTTTAGGATTTAAGGATAATTAATCAATTCCTACAATCACTCCCCCCCCCTTCCCCATGTTTCTCTCTATGTATCTCACTCCCCCAACATTTCTGTCACGACCCGGATTTCCCACCCTCGGAAGTCGTTATGGCGCCTACTAGTGAAAGCTGGGCAAGCTGATCATTCTAATTATTTAACCCTTTTCATTTTTAATCCATTAACAATTGCGATTTAACATCTTATAAATAGCGGAAATATTAAAGCAGAAGAATGAAATTTAACAACTTAAGCTAATACCGATACAACTCCATAACATAAGCCACCCAGAACTTGGGTCACAATCTCACAGACTAACTAAAAATACTTCTAATAGTGGTTTGAAAGATAAATACAAAGTTGTATCTGAAATACATGAAAGAAACAGAATAGAAAGATAGAAGGAGACGCCAAGGCCTGCGGACGCCTGCAGGACTACCCCAGGTCGCCTGATGGACTGAATGCAGCAACCTTAGAGTGGTCCAAAAGTTGCAACACCGGGATCTGCACACAGTGCATAGTGTAGTATCAGCACAACCA
Organism: Nicotiana tabacum; assembly: GCF_000715075.1. Classification (NCBI taxonomy): domain Eukaryota; kingdom Viridiplantae; phylum Streptophyta; class Magnoliopsida; order Solanales; family Solanaceae; genus Nicotiana; species Nicotiana tabacum. The sequence goes on from NC_134085.1 coordinate 141,238,368, forward strand.
ACCCATGTACTGGTAAGTGCCTAGCCTAACCTCGGCGAAGTAGTGACGAGGCTAGGACAAGACTACCAAATAAATCTGTGCAGTTATATCATATACAGCAAGTAATAATGACAGAAACTTGTAGTTAAAGATGGGAAGGGGAAACATGTTACAGGGAATATCATGTACAAACAAAATCTCAGTAAGGAAGTGAAAGGAACACGAAAATTCAACTATAAGCAAGAATAAGGAAATCAAAGACAAGTGCACGGCATCACCCTTCGTGGTTTTACTCTTGTCCTCACCATAAGAATAGATATAATCTGCACGGCATCACCCTTCATGCTTTTACTCTCGTCCTCACCATAAGAATCAACATAATCAGCACGGCATCACCCTTCGTGCTGTTACCTTACAATATTGGCTTGACATTTCGTGCTTTACACTCTTCCCCACCCAAGAAACAATCACAAAGCAATTTGTGCAAGGGAATCAATAATATCACAATAAAATCTCGGCAAGGGAACAATAGCATAATAACAATGGCAAGGGAAACAATATCATGAGTAATAACATCTCGGCAAGGGGGATAATATCAAAAGCAATAATATCCCGGCAAGGGAGATAATATCAAAAGCAATAGCATCCCGGCAAGGGAAACAATATCATAAACATCTTCTCTTTTCCACAATTTCCTCACAACTCATTTCTCAACGTGAGCCAACGCTCTACAATGTTCAATTACCAATAATACTTCCACAAGCCTTGTTTAACAATAAAAATCATCGTATAAAGCATGAGCAATACGAAACGGAGTCATATTTATCATAGTATAAGACTCACGGGCATGATTGACACCAATATATAGATACTCGTCACCACACCTATACGTCGTACTCAGCAATTAACACATAGCAAATAGGACACAACTCCTAATCCCTCAAGCTAAGGTTAGACCAAACACTTACTTCGATGCCACGAACACAATTCAAGCCTCAACTACCGCTTTACCTCTTATTTCCACCACCAATTCACTTGTATTTAGCCATAATTTACTTAACAATATCAATAAATGCTAAATGAATCAATTCTAATGCATGAAAATAGGTCCAATGATTTTCCCAAAAAGTCAAAAATCGACCCCGGGCCCACATTAGGCACACAAATACAACCATACATCCTCAAAACTCTATCATCTCCAACTGTAACCTGCTTGGCACCTCTGTGCCGCATTGTGTCTCTAAGTACAAGAAAATAAGGATCATCATACTACTGATCTCGGATACGCTCAAATAATGAAAAACGAGCGACTGTGCAAGCTAATACACGACTGGGCTCAGAAACATCCAACCTCATAAACTGATTGGCCAAAGCCTGAATGTCTAAAGTAATCAGTCTCTCACCGACTAAAATATACGCGAGCCTGCCCATACTGTCTGACTTTCTACTCAAAGCATCGGCCATCACATTGGCCTTTCCCGGATGATATGAGATGGTGATATGGTAGTCTTTCAATAGCTCCAACCACTTTCTCTGCATCAAATTTAGCTCCTTTTGCTTGAACTAATATTGTAGACTCTTGCGATTCGTGAACACCTCACATGACATGCCATACAGATAATGCCTCCAAATCTTCAACGCATGAACAATGGCCGCTAAATCCAAATCATGAACTGGATAATTCTTCTCATGAACCTTCAACTGTCACGAAGAATAAGCAATGACCTTTCCATCCTGCATCAACGCTGCACCAAGTCCAATATGATATGCGTCACAATAAACTGTATGTGGCCCTGAACCTATAGGCAAAACCAACACCGGCGCCGTAGTCAAAGCTATCTTGAGCTTCTAAAAGCTTGCCTCACACTCGCCCGACCACTTGAACTAGGCACCCTTTTGGGTTAACTTGGTCATCGGGGCTGCAATAGATGAAAACCCCTCCACAAAATGACAGTAATAGCCTGCCAAACCCAAGAAACTCCAGCTCTCTGTAGCTGACGCGGGTCTAGGTCAATTCTTGACTGCCTCTATCTTCTTCGGATCCACCTGAATACCCACTGCTGAAACAACGTGACCCAAGAATTCAACTAAACTCAACCAGAACTCACATTTCGAAAATTTAGCATACAACTGACTATCTCTCAAAGTCTGAAGAACAACTCTCAGATGTTGCTCATGCTCCTCCTGGCTGTGGGAATAGATCAAAATATCATCAATGAAAACTATCATGAATGAATCCAAGTAAGGCTTGAACATTCGGTTTATCAAATCCATAAAAGCTGCTGGGGCATTTGTCAACCAAATGACATCACCAAGAACTCATAATGCCCGTACCGAATGCGTAAAGCTGTCTTAGGGACATCGGATGCCCCAATCCTCAACTGATGGTAGCCAGATCTCAAGTCAATCTTTGAAAATACCTTGGCACCCTGAAGCAGATCAAATAAATCATCAATCCTCGGCAATGGATACTTGTTCTTGATTGTGACCCTGTTCAACTGCCGATAATCTATACACATTCTCATCTATCTGTCCTTCTTCTTAACAAACAACACCGGCGCACCCCAAGGCGAGACACTAGGTATAATAAAGCCCTTATCAAGCAAGTCTTACAACTGCTCCTTCAATTCTTTCAACTCAGGCGGGGCCATACGATACGGTGGAATAGAAATGGGCTGAGTGCCCGGAGCCAAATCAATGCAGAAGTCAATATCCCTGTCGGGTGGCATACCCGACAGGTCTGAAGGAAATACCTCAGGAAACTCATGAACGACAGGCACAAAATCCATAAAAGGAACCTCAGCACTAGAATCACGAACATATGCCAAATAGGCCAAACACCTCTTCTCGACCATACGCTGAGCCTTCATATATGAGATAACCCTATGAGTAGAATGACTAGGAGTCCCTCTCCACTCTAAACGAGGTAAACTCGGCAAGGCTAAGGTCACAGCTTGGCATGACAATCCAAGATAGCGTGGTAAGGTGATAACCAGTCCATCCCAGTATGACATCAAAATCAACCATATCCAAAAGTAACAAATCTACTCGAGTCTCAAGACCCCAAATCACAACTAAACATGAACGATAGACACGATCTACTATAATAGAATCTCCCACCGGTGTAGACACATATACAGGAGCACTCAAGGAATCACTAGGCATGACCAGATATGGTGCAAAATAAGATGACACATAGGATTATATAGTTCCTGGATCAAATAGAGCTGAAGCATCTCTACTATAAACCAGAATAGTACTTGATAACTGCATAGAAAGCCTAAGCCTCAGGCCTGGCTAGAAGAGCATAACATCGAGGCTGGGGCCCACCACTCTGAACTACATCTCTGGGACGGCCTCCTATTGGTTGGCCTCCACCTCTAGCGGCCTAACCTCCACCTCTAATACCTTTACCTCCACCTCTAACTGGATGAGCGGGCGGTGGAACACTCGGTGCATGAACCATGGTATGGGAACCCTGATGCTGAGAGCTGCTCGGTGCTCGAGAGTAAAATCTAGCAATATGCCTCGTATCGCCAGAAGTATAACAAGCCCTCAACTGCTAAGACTACTAACCATGATAGCCTGAATAACCAATCTAAAAACTCTGGAGTGGAGGTGAACTGATAGGAGCTGGCGGTGCACTATACGGCAACTGATCTGAATACTGCATATGAGAACCACGGCCACCTGGAGCACCATGAGAATCCTGAAGTGCTGAATGAAATGGCTTGGAAGGATGGCCCCTACAAAAAGAATCTCTGCCTCCAAATGAGGCACCACTGAACCTGCCCAAATGACGAGGCCTCTTGTCAGACCCCTGACCACTCCCCTGTGATAGAACCATCTCAACTCTCCTAGCCACATTGGCCGCATCTTGAAAAGAAATCTCACTCCTTGTCTCCTTAGCCATCTGCAATCAAATAGGCTGAACGAGTCCCTCAATGAACCTCCTCACTCTCTCTCTCTCTCTCTCTCTCTTAGTGGGAAGTATAAGAAGAGCATGATGGGCCAAGTCAATAAACCTAGTCTCATATTGAGTAACAGTCATAGAACCCTGCTGGAGACGCTCAAACAACCTCCTATAGTTCTCCCTCTGAGTGATAGGAAGAAACTTCTCCAGAAATATCTAAGAGAATTGATCCCAAGTCAAAGCTGGTGACCCAGCTGGTCTGCCAAACAATAATCTCTCCACCAAGTCTTGGCGGATCCAGACAAATGAAAAGCATCAAAGTCGGCCCCATTGGTCTCCACTATCCCCATGTTCCGAAGAACCTCATGACAGCTGTCCAAATAATCCTGGGGATCCTCAGAAGATGTATTACCAAAAGTAGTAGTGAAAAGCTTGGTGAACCTGTCCAACCTCCACAAGGCACCTGAAGACGTAGTTGATCCATCACCGGTCTGAGTTGTTGCTTGGCTGAAGAAGCAGTACATAACCTCACCATTCGTGAAAGAACAAGAGTAGAGTGTTCAATTTAGCAGTGCGAGAACAAAATCGCACGACAAAGAAGAATAGATGTGAAGTTTTTTCTAAACTCCGTAGCCTCTGAGGGATAAATATAGACATCTGTGTACCGATCCCTCAGACTCTGCTAAGCATTTCCGTGAATTGTGAGACCTAAGCAACTAGAGCTCTGATACCAACTTGTCACGACCCAAATTTCCTACCCTCGGGAGTCGTGATGGCGCCTACTAGTGAAAGCTAGGCAAGCCGATTATTCCAATTATTTAACCCTTTTTATTTTTAATCCATTAACAATTGCGAGTTAACAACTTATAAATAGCAAAAATATTAAAGCGAAAGAATGAAATTTAACAAGTTAAGCTAATACCGGTACAACTCCATAACATAAGCCACCCAGAACTAGTATCACAGTCTCACAGACTAACTAAGAATACTACAAATAGTGGTTTGAAAGATAAATACAAAGTTGTCTCTGAAATACATGAAAGAAACAGAATGGAAAGATAGAAGGAGATGCCAAGGCCTGCGGACGCCTGTAGGACTACCTCGGGTCGCCTGACGGACTGAAGGAAGCAACCTCACAGTGGTCCAAAAGCTGCAGCACCGAGATCTGCTCACAGTGCAGAGTGTAGTATCAGCACAACCGATCTCATGCGCTGGTAAGTGCCTAGCCTAACCTCGACGAAGTAGTGACGAGGCTAGGATAAGACTACCAAATAAACCTGTACAGTTATATCATATACAGCAAGTAATAATGACAGAAACTAGCAATTAAATATGGTAAGGGGATTATCATGTACAAACAAAATTTTATAGATTCAAACTCTAAATACTCTACCACACACCTCCATTAACGTCTGTTGCTTGCTTAACTTTCAATGAAGAAGAAAACACTTTCGAAGACCAACCCTAATTCCAGTAAGAGAGCAGCAATTCCACCATTGATAGCCATTAAAAAGTTTTGAAGCTTTGAATTCAAATTTAGGTTTTCAAAAACCATTATTTGTTTGGATTGAGTGTTGTTGCAAATAATTGGGAAATTCTCTCAACGTCTTTCTCTATCTCTCAATCCCTAATTCTAGTAATGTAAAACAAAGGAAAAGAGAGCAGCAATTCCACCATTGACAACCATTAAAAAGATTTGAAGCTTTGAATTCGAATTTGGGTTTTCAAAAATCATTATTTGTTTGAATTGGGTGTTGTTGCAAACAATTGGGAATATGGTTTGAAGTTTATATCTCAATTTTGGGGGTGTTTTGGTGAAGATTAGACCTGATTTTGGCTGAATTTCAGATTGAAACTCAAAGAAGAAGAAGAAGAAGAAGAAGAAGAAGAAGAAGAAGAAGAAGAAGAAGAAGAAGACATGACATACATTATATTACAAAAATTGTAGTAAAGTTGTAGTAAAATTATATTCTGTTATTTATATTTTTTTTTATTTAAGTATTGTATGAAAGTTGAACAATATTGTATAAAAATTATATTTAAGTTGGATGATATTGTTGTTATATATAACTAGTAGAAATAATGTATGAAAATCGTAGGTACGTTGTAGATAAGTTGTATAATATATTATTAGTTGTATGAAATTTGTTTTTACTATGTATAAATCAGATACAAAATATACAAAAGACATATTGTATGAAATTTGTATACAAATTGTGTTTAAGTTGTATGATGTTGTAGATGGATTTTAACAAGTAAAAATAATGTATGAAAATTGTAAATAAGTTGTAGATTAGTTGTAAATAAGTGTATAATGTATAATTAGTTGTATGAATTTTATTTTTAGTATGTATGCAAGTTGTATATAAGTTATAAATAAGTTGTAAATAAGTTATAAATAAGTTGTATATTATATAATTAGTTGTATAAAATTTATTTTCAGTTTATATGATGTTGTAGATGTATCAAATTTGTACGAAATTTCTTTTTTAATTTGTATGTTGTTGTACCATACAAATTTATCTTCTCTGTTCTACTTACACTTCAACTCCAATTAATCTCGAGATCATTGTTATATATGTCCTATTTGCGATATTCGCCATTCACTTTTGTTGCACTAAGTTATTTGTCTGAATTTTTTTTTCATCTAACATTTCAAAATCCTTATAATTTCTCGAGCTGGTATTCAGAGCCCTTTTGTTGCCTTGAGCTGAATGTGTATGATGCACATGTAATTGAGAAATGCTAGGTGAACTTCAGGTTTGGATATTGAAGTAAAAAATCATGTAACCTAGGAAAAGGTCTTGAAAGGAGAAGTGAAGTTTGAGAGATAAAATTGGGGCCTAATTCTTGAGATAAGGGAATGAGGAAGCATGAAAATGAATAAAGTCGAAAAAATTGTGTCAAAAGGAGAATAAGAAATGGTAATAGATATCTATTGTAATTCAGGTTGGGTACATGGCTATTGTTGAGTCCTTCCCATTCTTAGAAGAATTGTACATTTTGTGATTATCTGAAACATATATAAGAACAAAACAAAAAAATTTGTTGAATGATGAGGGACAAAGATAGAATCTTGACACTAGTGATTTCATCTGTTTGTAGGCACAGCTCTCCCTTCTCTCTAACCATCAAAATCAAAGTATTTGCCTACGGAGCATACTGTTGCTTTTTCCTTTCAACGATTTAGCGAGATCAATCATGAATAGGGAATTTTGGGTGGAGAGAGATAGTAGAGAATAGGGAAATTGAGGGGAGGAGTGAAAAAAAAAAGGAAAATAGTGTAACTAAATCCCCTAATTTAAGGCACTAATAATGAATTGTATATAAATGGTAAGAAAAACTTGTTTAGGGTGGGTAATATATTAATTATGGATAATTTTAGTAAATAAGTTTCAAATATTGTACAGGAAGGAAAAAATCCTGAATAAGAACCTTTAACTTCCTAAGAATTAGAATGTGGGCATGCTTACCGCCGATAGACTTTCTTTTTTTTTTTTGGAAAAGGGCATAGAGTTCTTATATTTTTTTATTGGAAAGGCGAAACAAATTCTACAAAAGTCAAAGTAGAAAATTTATAGTATAATTTAAAGTCTTAAATATTTAGGTCATCTGGATTTTAAAATACTAATATCATTATGTATATGAACTATATTTAATTTGCGTGTTAATTTGAACTCCTTTTCCTATTCAATCAATGTTATCTTTTTATTAATTTTTTGTATAATATTTAAAAATTATTCTCAATAATTAGATCAAATAACTAAGAAAATAGTTAAGAATATTAGAGAGATAGAGAGAGAGGGGGGGAGAGAGAAAAGAGTGGTTAAATTAATTGATTAACAAAAAAATTTAATTCAATTCTTTTACAAATTCATCATATAAGTAATTTATTTTTCAAATTGACACAATAATTTACATAATTTTTCTCCCTTAAGAAGAGAATCATATTTGAAAGAAATAATAAAATATAGAAAATTTATTATAAAATAGTATTAAAAGTTAAATGTAATGACCCGACCAGTCGTTTTGAGCTCTAGCGCGCCGCTCAGCAGTTTGAGGCCACGAGCAGCTTCACTTCAGGTATTATGACTTGAGCGCACGGTCGAAATTGAATTCCAGGAAGTTCGGAGTTGATTTGTAAAGAGAATTCCCATTTCAGAAGTTTTAAGTTGAAAGAATTGACTAAGGTTGGATTTTTGAGTAAACGACCTCGGAATCGGGATTCGAAGGTTCCAGCATGTTCGTATGATGGACTAGGGCGTATGTCCGGACTGGGTTTTGGAAGACCCGGGAATGTTTCGGTGCCTATTGTGGAAGTTAGCATTTTTGGAAGAATCTCATAAGTTTGGATTGAAGTGCATTTCAGGGTTATCAATGTCTGTTTGAGATTCTGAGTCTAGGAATAGCTCCGTATGGTGATTCTGGTAGTGGAAGCGCGATCGGAAGTGAATTCGAAGGTTCGTATGTCATTTTGGAGTCATCTGGCTAAAGATAGAAATTTGATGGTTTTTGAGAAGTTTGACCGGAAGTGGACTTTTTGATATCGGGGTCAGATTCTGATTCTGGAAGTTGGTGTAGGTCCGTAATGTCAAATATGACTTGTGTGCAAAATTTGAGGTCAATCGGACGTGATTTGATAGGTTTCGGCATCGAATGTAGAAGTTTGAAATTCTAAAGTTCATTAAGTTTGGGTTGGAGTGCGATTCAGGGTTTTAGTGTTGTTTGATGTGATTTGAGGCTTGGAGCAAGTCCGTGTTATGTTTTTAGACTTGTACGGGTGTTTGGTTTGGAGCCTCGGGGGCTCGGGTGAGATTCGGGATAGCTTCAGAGTGATTTGCTTAAGAAATGGGACTGCTGGTACTGGTATGACTGCATTTACGTTGTTTTAGTCGCAAATGCGACGTCGCATTTGCGAGGGGGCGCTCGCATTTGCGAACCTGGAGCTGCTGAGTGGGGGTCGCATTTGCGAGGGGGCCATCGCTTTTGCGATGTTGTCCTCTTCGCATTTACGAGGATTCTGTCGCAAATGCGACCATGTCAGGGGAGGCTGGACTCCGCAAATGCTACATCGCAATTATGAGCCTGGAGTCGCAAATACGACTTGTGCGTCTCGTGCAGTGGCTTTTTATTCCGAGACTTAGTCCATTTCCCTCACTTCCCACTTGGCCTTAGGCGATTTTTGAGAGCATTTGAGGAGGGATTCCATCATCAAAGAGGTAAGTAATTTCTACAGATCATAAGTTAAATACATAGATTATGGGTAGATTAACATGTGAAAATTAGGGGAAATCAAGGGTTGTAGATGAAAAATCTAGAATTTGGTAAAAACAAGATTCAGCCACGTAATTTGTTAGGGAATGGAGTAGAAATCATATATTCTTGATCCTTGGGTTATGGGTACCAATTTTCTTCAAAATTTTCCGGAATCCGGGCACATGGGTTCGGGGATGAATTTTAGGAACCTTGCATTTAAGGTTGGAAAATTGGTTTAATAATAAGAATATGAACTTTTGAGCATGTATTGACTAGTTCTTACCCTATTTGAATAGTTTTGGATCGTTCGGCTCCAAATTGGAGGTTTGAGCGCGTTCTTGAGTCGGAATATAGGCTTCGAAGTGAGGTGAGTCTCCCTTCTAAGCTTGTAAGAGGGAATTGTCCCCATATGTGAGTTAATTGGTTATGTGCTCCTATTTGCGGTGGCTACGTATGCACGAGGTGATGAGAGTCTATGCGTAGCTACTATTATATGTAAGTCCGGGTAGCCTAGGACCCAAAAGCATGTTATACTTGGAATATCTGTAATCTTGTTCGCAGTTGAATTGCCTAAATCTTATCGCATTGGTAAATGAATTTCTAAAAGGGATTAAACTTCATTTTCTTAAATCGCTAAAAGAGAATTGGATTTTATTTGGACAAATGTTCCTCGATAAATTCTTAATTTGTTGTTTGAGCATGTATTTCTATGTGTACCTATGTCGCATGTATGATTCGTGAACAGGGTGTTTGTTTATTTATGTTGATTGTGTCGCATGTATGATTAGCGAGCGGGGTAATAGATGCATCTATGGTTTGCGTTGTGCGACCCTCGGCAGTGCACATTTTACATTTATGTTGGATCAGGCCGTACGACCTCGGCATGATATGCGCATGCTTGTATTGTTGCTTGAGATTTATAAATGTTGACATTTGCCTTACCTAGCCGGAGATAAATTGATAAAGATAATAAAAAGTAAATCTTTGGAAATCCATTATTATTTGGGAAGTTATTTACCTGCTATCTGGTTTTATGAATTATAATTGTTGTTTTATAAAATTCCTTGATCTCCTCACGTTTTTACTATATTATCATTGGACCACTAGTAAGTGTCGAAGTCGATCTCTCGTCACTACTTCTTCGAGATTATACGGGATACTCTTTGGGTACACGTTGTTTTCGTACTCATACTACACTTGTTGTGCATTTTTGTTGCATAGGTTCATATGTGGCTAGTGGCTTAGTGGCATAGCGGCATGGTTGATACGGAGACTTAGGTGAGCTGCATTTATCGAGACGACCCGCAGCCAGCAGAGTCCTCTTTAGAGTATTTTACGGTGTTTTCATTTCTGTCTACCTTGTATTCCGGACAATTACTGTATTTTATTTCATTCCCTAGTAAATGTTCATGCACTTATGATACCAGGTTCTGGGATGATTATGGGATATCTTGTATTAACCTCTTAACATTCATATTTGATTTGAAATGATTATCTTTTACTAGTGAAATTTAAGGAAAATCATAGTTTTCAAAACTATTAAAACGAGAATTTAATTAAGTATTTTGGTTGGCTTGCCTGGCAGCGGTGTCCGGCGCCATCACGACCTTTAGTGGAATTTGGGTCGTGACAACATAGTATTAGAGCACTAGGTTCCCTTAGGTCTCACGAGTCATGAGTGAGTCTAGTAGAGTCTTGCGGATCGGTACGGAGACGTCTGTACTTATCTTCGAGAGGCTACAGGGCTGTTAGGAGCACTTCCCTTCTTGATTCCTCATCGTGCGGTTTGATTCCTTGAGGCTTATGCCCTTGTTTCCTTCCTACTCAATCTTACGCGACGCGAAGCGCTTATTATAAATCGAGAATTGAAGAATCATAATGGTACTACATATGTGGTGCGGGATGTTCCTCCCGGTATAGTTGGTTGGGCTATTGTCGTCGCCTTGCGAAAGGATTTTTCTATCGTTTCGGCTCAGTAGTTGTGCTTCTAAGAGCTTGGAGGCTATACACAGGTTGCTATGATGCTCATGATTGGTTATCGCACAGTATTGACTTGATGGTAGGGTACTTGCCTATGTATTGGGGCGGTGAATGATTTGAAAGGAAGTCTACTCAATGCACGATTCAGAGATCTGATATTTTATTTCTGGCGGAGGAAAAGCAATTGGCCTATGAATGTCCAGATTTGGGTAGAGTAAGTAACGAGACTTGGTATTTTCGACCGTGGTGGAATTTTCATCTGCGATGTAGTGTCATCGTCCTCAATTGTATGTGTTAAGTTCGTCGGTGTTATGGTCTTCTGTGATTCGCCTTTGGGGTAAGATATTGTAAAATAATATTGGAGAAACGTATGTCAGAGATCGTGGGGTACGGTGGTTCAGGATTGAATCGGTGTTTCTAATGTTGACGGCTCGAGAAAGATGATCTTCGGAAAGGTTTAAAGTTAGTAGCAATTTATGGGTTCAAGTTCTACAAAAATAGATTTTATTTAAGGCAACGACTGAGCAGCAAAGGATGAAGAAGGACATGTGGGAAGTGTTAGGTGGTGGTTAAAATTTCTAGAAGGCTAAGCATAAAAAGCAAAGGTCGATTAGAAAGGTGAGTTCCGCCAAAGTGGGAGAGTGGCGCAGTTGCATATGGGCTTTGTGGTAGGATGACTATCTACCTTAAGGAGAGTTTCGAATGATTTAGAAATTTTAGTGATTGGTGATTGGGGTCTACGGATTTAATTTGGAGTATGGGCTATTATGTAGCAGGAGATTTGAGATAACGGAAAGGAGCTGCTTGAAATGAAGAAGGATACAACATAACTTTAAATTGGAAGGATGTTGCCGCACATTTAATTGACGTCCACGAGGGGTGAAGGAACTTGTGCAGCTAGAGAGTGAGCTCGGACTTAGGATGGGTTATTGATGTCGTAGTGATTGTATCCGTGCAGCAACATTGGAAGATGTCAGCATGTAAATTCCACAAGTGGGTTGTCTCCGGTGAGCAGACCAGTGGTCGCATGGTTGGCGAAGCTTCTGCGAAGAATTCTATTGGTTATACAGCAAAGAGATCGGTCGTGTGAATGTGGTTAATGATTCAGAGTATAAAAATGGGTTTTACAAAAAGATTCCGAGAATTTTGGCGGTTGATTGCGCAAGGTTACGTCAAGAAGAGATAAGGAATCTCGGTGAATTCCAGAGTTGTATGATAGTGGCTTCAAGCTAAGTAGGAGAGTCCCACCACCTATGACTGGGTTGCATGGTTAACTACTTGCGAGGTTTCTGGTTACTAGCCTATTGATGGGTTATTTCAGCTACGGGAAAAGAACATAAGTGGTAATCTAAAAAGAATTGTTAAAGGTGTGATATGGTCGTCCTTATTGGCTCATATTCAGACTTGGGCAGGTATTCAGGATTTATTCCTTGTATAGATGCGGGTTCTAAGGGAAGTGATTCTGCCGGGTGCTTCGCCGGGAGGGAATTCATGTGCTAGAAGATTCATGGAGTCGATTATATTCGGGGCCAAGTCAGAGCGGGTGGCTCTCAACTACGGTCCTAGTGGATTCAAAGTGGTAAAGTGTGGTGCCTAATGATTTTGAGCCTATAGGTTCGGTTAAGAATCAAGCTTTGTAGCAAGTTATAAGAAGAGACCTAGAATGTTCTATGATATTTTGACTTGCAGTGTAGCATTTGGAAGGTATGAAATGGTTCATGGGATTTGAGACAACATGGTCTCGTGATTCAAGGTCAACTGGGATAAGTGCGGATGGAGTGTGTATGTGTTGAATGGAGTTATTATCATTTCTAAGGCAATCAAGGATAAATTGGAAAGAAGATAGGTTGGTTAGCCATAGTTGAATTGGCATATTGCTGGTAGTGATCAGTTCCTTCAGTGTGATCAAGTTATGCAAGTGATTTGTGACGGTGCGTGTGAGGCTTGCCAGCCTCCGTTATTGATATTATTCAGAAATATTCTTCTGATATGGCCTGTTATGTATAGGCGGATCCCGGAAAGGCTATGGTGGCTTAGACCATTACTTAGAGGTTTGTATATTCTACGGTTATGAGAATTCACCTGTGTATTGCTATGGTTCTCCTGAAGAGAGTTAAGTGAAATGCTTTTATATGATAAAGTGTTAATCTATTAGTGGTTCCGGAGTTATGATGAAAACCGTGTTCTATCGTATATTGGCATGTCGGGTGTAGTGAGTGGTATAGAATTTAAAGTGAGGATCAAGGTTGCAGTTCGGTGTTGACAAGGATGTCACGAGCTCGGATGAGCAGGAAAGGAGTTTGGATGTTTAAAGTAAGTTGGTATTGTCTTCAGCGTCACCTGAGATTGGTGTTTTGTGAAGAAAAAAAGGGCTTTGCATCATGGTTAAGGATTTTTGATCGCTTTTTAGTGTTAGTGCGGCCGGTGGTTTGGATGCACAAACTTGTTATCTGTTACGGAAGGTTGTGGGAGCGTGCCCCATGGGAAGGTTGTATAAGTGTGGCAGGTAACCACTTGATTGATTGAAGAGTTAAACCAAGTATGAAGACTGAAATGATGTCATTAAATTGAGAATTGATGCCTGGAGGGCACTCGGTTTATTGGGTTGTGGACCGTGGAGGATTACTCCAGTTATGATGGTTGTTCCTCTGTGTTATGAGGAAAAGGGAGTTATTATAGACCTTTGAAAGGTTATTAGCCTGGTTCAGTGCGGTCGAAATCAGCTTGAGGTCTGTGGATGGATTTAATGTGGGCTCTTTATCAGGCCAGATATGTTCATTCAACAATGCGCTCCTTATGGAAGGGTAGTTGGGGTGTTATTTTGTTGGCAGCTATTTCACGTAATGATATATTGTGCCGTGTGAGTTGTGATACGGCTTGGTGAATTTCTTATGTGTTGAGGTTCCACGTAGGGATGATGTTATATGAGCAGAATGACTCTTGAGATTCAGATCGTATATCACACCTCAGTTGTGCTTGAGTTTTGTAGCTTATGGCGTTATATGTCTCCCCACGGATGGTATTATACACTTAGCGTGCTTGTGACCGACATTCGGTATTTTGTTGTAATGAGCAATCTGGCTCGGTGTGTATCTCCTTATGTGAATTTTATGTGTGGATCGGGTGGCACACCGCCATAGGTATGTTGTTTGGATCGGGTTGTGCGCCGCAATAGTGTGATGTTGAGGACAGTTCCCCGTATCTATTTTTATGTGTTTTGTTTCCTTTTTCTCTGAGGAAAGCTTATATTAGCTATGTGCCCACGTCGCATGTATGATTCGTGAGCAGGATGTCTCTTTAGTTATGTTGATCGCGTCGCATACGTGATTCGCGAGCGGAGTAATTGGATTTCCTTTTCAGAGTTCGTTTTCATTTTGTATCGCATTCGAATTGGTAGCCTATTGGCACATTGTGGCATCATATGAGACTTTTGGTCATGTCTGGGTGGCTTATTGCCTGAGCAGTTCGTACTGGGTGAGAGGAGATCATGGGATTTAGGATCAGTGCAATCTGATTATATGAAGTATATTACGAAACTAAGACCATTATTTGGTTCAGAATAAGGTGATGGTTCTTGTCAGAAGTATAGACCCAATGATTTGTCGATTCGGAAGCTGGTTATGAATTTCTACACATCTCTTCCGTTATGGCGGTATTGTAAGAGTTAGAGCAAGACCTATGTATGTCATGAGGTGCAATGGGAGTATCAGATTCGTGGAATTTCGACTAATTTGATCAGAAAGTGTTATTGTGGTCCTGTGAGTAAAATGGTGCAAGGTGTGAATTCAGTAAAAATTGTGCATTCATGTTTGGGTACAACGTGAGTTATTGATATGGTGATCGTATGTTGGAAATAGTCCTAGAAGAGAATTTCGGATGTTGGAATTTGGCTCTAAGCTTATTTGCTTGAAGGAAAGAGAATATCTTCAGATTGATCGAGCTAATGTGCTCGACTGAGTTATGGTAGCACGGGTAGGTTCACGAGGTGTTAAACAGTGATTTCAGACAACTTTGCTACAGTTCTCAGCACATTCGAGGACGAACGTATATTTAAGTGGGAGAGAATGTAACGACCCGACCGGTCATTTTGAGCTCTAGCGCGTCGTTCAGCAGTTTGAGGCCACAAGCAGCTTCACTTCAGGTATTATGACTTGTGCACATGGTCGAAATTGAATTCCGGGAAGTTCAGAGTTGATTTGGAAAGAGAATTCTCATTTCGGAAGCTTTAAGTTGAAAGAATTGACTAAGGTTGGATTTTTGAGTAAACAGCCTCGGAATCGGGATTCGAAGGTTCCAGCAGATTCGTTTGATGATTTCGGACTTGGGCGTATGTCCAGACTGGGTTTTGGAAGACTCAGGAACATTTCGGCGCCTATTGTGGAAGTTTGCATTTTTGGAAGAATCTCATAAGTTTGGATTGAAGTGCATTTTAGGGTTATCATTGTATGTTTGAGATGACGAGTCTGGGAATAGCTCCGTATGGTGATTCTGATATTGGTAGCATGATCGGAAGTGAATTCGGAGGTCCGTAGGTCATTTTGGAGTCATTTGGCTAAAGATAGAAATTTAATTGTTTTTAAGAAGTTTGACCAGAAGTGGACTTTTTGATATCGGGGTCGAATTCCGATTCTGGAAGTTGGAGTAGGTCCATAATGTCAAATATGATTTGTGTGCAAAATTTGAGGTCAATCGGACGTGATTTGACAGGTTTCGGCATCGAATGTAGAAGTTTGAAATTCTAAAGTTCATTAAGCTTGGATTGGAGTGCGATTCAGAGTTTTAGCGTTGTTTGATGTAATTTGAGGCTTCGATCAAGCCCCTGTTATATTTTTAGACTTGTACGGGTGTTTGGTTTGGAGCCTCGGGGGCTCGGGTGAGACTCGGGATAGCTTCGGAGTGATTTGCTAAGAAATGGGACTACTGGTACTGGTATGACCGCATTTACGTTGTTTTGGTCGCAAATGCGACGTCGCATTTGCGAGGGGACGCTCGCATTTGCGAACCTGGGGCTGCTGAGTGGGGGTCGCATTTGCGAGGGGGCCATCGCTTTTGCGATGCTGTCCTCTTCGCATTTACAAGGATTCTGTCGCAAATGCGACCATGTCAGGGGAGGCTGGACTCCGCATTTGCGGTGCTTTTGCCGCAAATGCTACATCGCAATTATGAGCCTGGAGTCGCAAATACGACTTGTGCGTCTCGTGCAGTGGCTTTTTATTCCGAAACTTAGCCCATTTCCCTCACTTCCCACTTGGCCTTAGGCGATTTTTGAGAGCATTTGAGGAGGGAATCCATGATCATCAAAGAGGTAAGTAATTTCTACACATCATGAGTTAAATTCATGGATTATGGGTAGATTAACATGTGAAAATTAGGGAAAATCAAGGGTTGTAGATGAAAAACCTAGAATTTGTTAAAAACAAGATTTAGCCACGAAATTTGTTAGGGAATGGAGTAAAAATTATATATTCTTGATCCTTGGGTTATGGGTACCAATTTTCTTCAAAGGTTTCCGGAATCCGGGCACGTAGGTCCGCGGATGAATTTTAGGAACCTTGCATTTAGGGTTGGGAAATTGATTTAATGATTAGAATATGAACTTTTGAGCATGTATTGACTAGGTCTTACCCTATTTGAATAGTTTTGGATCGTTTGGCTCCAAATTGGGGGTTTGAGCGCTGTCACGGCCCCAATCCCTGGTCGTGATGGCGCCCAACACGATGCTAGGCAAGCCCGACCAATTCATCACTCACAATACCTTATGTAGAATTCATTACCAATTAATAGGATTTAATGCCAAATTAACATGATTATAACTCTGTAGCAATAGATAAACAGTACGAAAAATACATAAAATATCAATATAAATCCCACTGATCTGGTGTCACGAGCCAAAAGCCTCTAATACAAGTCTGTGTAGCAACCTATATATAGAGTTGTCTAGAATGCGGAAAATAAAGAGTATAAGGGGAGAAATCGGGTCCTGCGGACGCCATGCAGCTACCTCGATGACTCCGGAATAAGATGAACAGCAGCAGAAGGCTCAAACTATGCCTCTGGGATACCTGTATCTGCACACATGGTGCAGGGAGTAAAGTGAGTACTCCAACTCAGTGAGTAATAGCAATAAATAATGACTGACAGAAAGAAAACTCGTAAAACACTATGCAGTTCTATATTAAAACAGTGAGAATATCAAAAATAGCAACTGAATGAAGAAGTCAGTTAAAAGTCCTTTAAGCCAGTATTCATTTCATTTACTCCTCACGATAACTGAATTCATATTTGTACTGCTGCGGTGTGCAGCCCGATCCATATAGTATACTGCTGCGGCGCGCAGCCCAATCCATATATATATATACTGTTGCGGCATGCAGCCCAATCCAAGAATAGTCGACTGCGCTCACTGGGGGTGTGCAGACTCCGGAGGGGCTCCTTCAGCCCAAGCGCTATACTACTGCGGCGTGCAGTCCGACCCATATAATATACTAATGCGGCGTGCAGTCCGATCCATATAATATACTACTGCGGCGTGCAGTCCGATCCGCATAAATATATACATTGCTGCGGCAAGCATCCCGATCCATAGCATATCAAATACCCTCACAATGGGGTTCTTGACCCCTCTCAGTCAATATAGACTTGGCCTCTCGAGCACACTAAGATAAGATGGAGTTCTCAACCCACACGTTACTCTCATTAGGATTTAACAATTTCTAAAGTTGGTTCATATTATGTTTATCAGTTAAGAACATGACTGAGGGTATGATTTCGACAAGAAAAGTGAGGTCAACCAATACAAATGCCCTCTAAGGGTTCTACAGATCGGCACCAGGCCCCAAACATGGCAACTAGCCCATAATATAATGATATTAATTAAGTCTCAGTCAAAAGTACAGTAGAGTCATCAAACGGGATGGACCGAGTCCAAATCCCCAGGAGTAACAGACTCCACGCTCATCATACAGCGTGTGTCTCATCTCAACATAGCACCACGTTGTGCAAATCCGAGGTTTCAAACCTTCAGAACATCATTTATAACCATTACTCACCTCAAGCAGGCCGAAATCCTAGCTCGCTACTCCCTTGCCTCGTAAATCAACCTCCTCGAGCGTCGAATCTGACCAAAACCACAAGTAATACGTTACAATAGGCTAAGGGAATACAACCCAATCGAAAAGACTCGAAAAATATCGAAAATCATGAAGTTGGCAAAACCCGAGCCCCGGGCCCACTTCTCGAAAAATAAGAAAATTGACATCACCAGATTTTTTATCTGGCCACGAGTCTATATATATCAAATTTACCGAAATCCGAGCTCAAATGCTCCCTCAAACCCCCAAATTTCTATTTCAAAAGTCAAGCCCTAATTCTTCCCTTTTTAATCAAATTTCCATGAATTTAGATGTTGAATCTACAATTAAATGACGTTTCTAGGCCATAGGACTCACCTCCAATCGATTCCCAGTCAAAACCCTCTTTAATACTCGTCAAAATCTCCCAAGGTTACTCAACAATGGAAAAAATGGGACTTGGTTCGCGGGTGAAATGTTTATTAAAACCCTTCTGTTAGCCCAGATTTTACTCTATGCAATCGCCTAGCTCAACTTTCCCAGGCCTCCAAAATGTCCTATGCGAACGCGACCCCTTAACTGCGTCGCACTGCTTCACCAATCAAACCTACGTGATCACATACACTACTCCACGATCGCATTGAACAAAGTACCCCTCAGAACCTCAGGTCCATTTAACACTACGCGATCGCATTACTCCTCATGCGATCGCAATGAACAACCTCCTCAACCTATGCAATCGCATACCCTATTCCGCGATCGCATTGAGCAATTAGAACAGCCTTCCCCAAGACTTCTATGTGATCGCAATTGCACTCCTGCGATCGCAAAGAACAAAAATGTTATGCAACACTCAGCTGAAATCTGCAACTTCAAAAACCAAGATTGGTCCGATTGACCATCCGAAATCACCCCGAGACCCCCGAGACCTCAACCAAAAGTGCAAACCCATCCTAAAACATCATTCAAACTTGTTCCAATCATCAAAACACCAAAAACAACACCAAAACCATCAAATTACATCGGATTCAAGCCTAAATTTCTTAAAAACTTCCGAAATACGCATTTGATCAAAAACCCAACCAAAACACCTCTGAATGATCTAAAATTTTGCACACACATACAAAATCACCTAACAAATCTACTTCAACTCTCGGAATTCCATTCTGACCCCCGTATCAAAATCTCAACTACCAACCGGAATTTGCCAAAATACTAACTTCGCCAATTCAAGCTTAATTCTACTCCGGACCTCCAAAATCAATTTCGATCACACTCCTAAGCCACATATCAACCCCCGAAGCTAACCGAATCACCAGAAATCACATCCGAGCCCTCTAACTCAATAGTTAACATCCGGTTGACTTTTCCAAAATAAGACTTCCTTAAAGAGACTAAGTGTCTCATTTCCTATCAAAACCAATCCGATTTAACTCTAACACACCGAATACCGATAACAAAACATGAAGAAGCATAAAATGGGGGAAACGGGGCAGTAACTCACGTGACGATGGGCCGGGTCATCACAAGCGCGTTCTTGAGTCGGAATATAGGCTTCGGAGCGAGGTGAGTCTCCTTTCTAACCTTGTAAGAGGGAATTGTCCCCATAGGTGAGTTAATTGGTTATGTGCTCCTATTTGCGGGGGCTACGTATGCACGATATAACGAAAGTCCGTGCGTAGCTACGATTATATGTAAGTCCGGGTAGCCTAGGACCCAAAAGCATGCTATACTTGGAATATCTGTAATCTTGTTCGGAGTTGAATTGTTTAAATCTTATCGCATTGGTAAATGAATTTCTAAAAGGGATTAAACTTCATTTTCTTAAATCGCTAAAAGATAATTGGCTTTTATTTGGATAAATGTTCCCCGATAAATTCTTAATTTGCTGTTTGAGCATGTATTTTTATGTGTACCTGCGTCGCATGTATGATTCGCGAGCAGGGTGTTGGTTTATTTATGTTGACCGTGTCGCATGTTTGATTCGCGAGCAGGGTAATAGATGCATCTATGGTTCGCGCCGTTCGGCCCTCGGCAGTGCACATTTTACACTTATATTGGATCGGGTCGTATGACCTCGGCATGATATGTGCATGCTTATATTGTTGCTTGAGATTTATAAATGTTGACATTTGCTTTTCCTGGCCGGAGATAAATTGATAAAGATGATGAAAAGTAAATCTTTGGAAATCCGTTATTATTTGGGAAGTTGTTTACCTGTTATCTGGCTTTATGAATTATAATTGTTGTTTTATAAAATTCCTTGATCTCCTCACATTTTTACTATATTATCATTGGACCACTAGTAAGTGTCGAAGTCGACCTCTTGTCTCTACTTCTTCAAGATTAGACGGGATCTTCATTGGGTACATGTTGTTTTCGTACTCATACTACACTTGCTGTGCATTTTTGTTGCACAGGTTCATATGTGGCTAGTGGCTTAATGGCATAGCGGCATGGTTGATACGGAGACTTAGGTGAGCTGCATTTATCGAGACGACCCGCAGCCAGCAGAGTCCCCTTTAGAGTATTTTACGGTGTTTTCATTTCTGTCCATCTTGTATTCCAGACAGTTACTGTATTTTATTTCATTCCCTAGTAAATGCTCATGCACTTGTGATACCGGGTTCTGGGATGATTATGGGATATCTTGTATTAACCTCTTAACATTCATATTTGATTTGAAAAGATTATCTTTTACTAGTGAAATTGAAGGAAAATCATAGTTTTCAAAATTATTAAAACGAGAATTTAACTAAGTATTTTGGTTGGCTTGCCTAACAGCGGTGTCCGGCGCCATCACGACCCTTAGTGGAATTTGGGTCGTGACATTAAATTAGTAAAATTGCTATATATTTAATTAAATATGATCAAATTTGTCATTTAACTTACGGCTTTTGCGTAATTTTTTATTTTATAGTTCAAACACAACTATCAATAAAATATTTACGTGATATTAAAAAAATTATATTCATTGAGATGGGGTATACGCGCAACGCGCTTATCTAAAGACTTGTACTATATTAAATGTATGAAACCCTTAACGAAATGTTGTTCGCTTTTTTTACCCCTTTAAAATTGATTTCATAATGAACAAAATAGTAATTTAAGTTACTTTTCTAACATTTAGGACTTTAAATCAACTAAATATTGGTTATTAAATATTTCCTTATTGAATTAGGTACTAATATTTAAGAGTTTAAATCCAATTGAGATTTACTTCAAATACGGAAAGGATCTCCTTTATTTTAAGATAGTACTATTTTATATTATTCTATGAATTCTAAAAAATCTAATACCCAAGGTTCCTTTACAATAAAAATAACTTTTTTTTCTTTTAGTCAATAGTATAGTCGTAATCATAATTTTATCACTAATGCAAGACAACTAAATCATCAGCGGCATTTATCATTAATGCAATACAACTAAACAATCATCGGCACGATACAAATAACTACATATAATACAAATAAAATATATAAACATAAATATAATAGGCAAAAGGTTTCGTCTATATAAACAAGAACTTCATTTTCGTAACTACCTCTATACATTTGGTAATAAAGCATAAAATCAATATGATTTGTAATGTTGCGACATATATTAAATTTAAGACACATGTTTTTATATTCTTATTATTAAATCATATAATTATTACGCATTCTCACTTTAATTTATTACTTGATCATGATAATTAGTATAGTTTAGTTTTTATATATTGATTGATGATTCTTTCTTCTTCAATATATTAACTACAATTGAGAACTTCTATGTGGCAGTTTTTCCCTTATTGAGTTAGTTAAATAGAATAAATTTTTCACTTCCTATATAAAACCTCATACGGAACCATATGAATGTTTTACTGATAGCTGTCATTGTAGGTAAACTCCACTATAGGTAGGAATCGGCCCCACTGTAACAACCCGGCCAGTCGTTTTGAGAATTTAAACTCCGTTCGGCGATGTAAGGTCTTGAACAACATCATAATATATGTATCGACTTGCGTGCAAGGTTGAATTTAGTTAAGGGATGATTCACAATCGAAATGGGAGAAGGAATCTAGTTTTGGAAGCTTAAGCGGTGAGGATTTGACCGGAATTGAACTTTTGAGTAAATGGCTTCGGAATGTATTTTGGGTGATTTCAACAGCTCTGTATTGTGATTTGGGTTTAGGCATGCGTCCGGATTCGTATTTGGAGGTCCGTAGGGTAAATTGAGGCATTTCGGTAAAAGTTGGAAAAAGTTTAAGTTTGGATAATGGAGAAGTTTGACCCTTAGTTGACTTTTGTGATATCTGGGTCGGAGTACGATTCTGAGAGTTGGAGCAGCTCCATTATGTCATTTGGGACTTGTCTGCAAAATGTGGCGTCATTCCGGATTGATTTGATCGGTTTCGGCACAAGTTTTTGAAGTTGGAAGATTTGGAAGTTCATAGCTCGATTCATGGTGTGATTCATCGTTTCAGTGTTGTTTGATATAATTTGAGACCTCGAGCGAGTCCGTGTTAGGTTATGTGACTTTTTTGTGTATTTAAACGGGGTCCCGGGGACCTCATGTGTGTTTCGGATTGTATTGCACTCTTATTTGATGTTTCAACGTCGTTTTTTTGGGAATAAAGGGTACCACATTAAGCAAATGAGCTCCAAATTCAGTTTTTATTGAACCATTATATCCGTAACGTAATGACGGATCCATATCAAAAAGAATCATCGAATTTGGACATCATATGAGGAAGTTATGCTTATTTTTGTGTCGGGAAAAACTGTTGCTTCTCGCATGGTCGCAATTGTGAACATATCCATCGCAACTGCGATGCCCAGTTCGCAATTGAGAACTTTTTGTCGCAAATGCGACCTTTTTCATCCCTTCCTTGTTCGCAATTGCGAAGGCTTTTTTCGCTTTTGCGAGGGTTCGCAATTGCGAAACCTGGATCGCAAATGCGACATCTGCAACATATTTTCAGCTGTGTAACACGAGTTTTTGCTCATTTTTCATATTCTTTGAACCCTAACTCCGAGAGCGGACAATTTTGAGAGAAGATTTTCATATCAAATCATTGGGTAAGTGTCTCTAATCAATTTCCAACTATATATTGTGATTATATCTTAGATTTAACATCAAATTCATGAGAATCTAAAGGAAAATTTGAGAAAAAATTGTGAAATCTTTCAAAAATGTAAAATGATAATTTGAGGGACCAAATGGTATCGGAATTAGATAATTTTTATATGGGTAAACTCGTATCGGAATGGGTATTCAGTTTTTGTAAATTTTGTCGGGTTCTGAGGTGCGGGCTCGGGGAGTTGACTTTTTTCTAATTGTATAAGAATCATAGTTTTGTTAATTGAAATTATTTTCTCTTGCATTGTTTGATGTATTCAAGTAATTTTTGGCTAGATTGAGCCGAGCGTTAATGAATTAGTAAAGGAAAAGCTAAATTGAGTATTGAATTGGCCGGGTTGAGGTAAGTATCGTGTCTAACCTCGTGTGGGGGACTTCTCCTTAGGATTTGAGTCTTCTATGTTGATTGTAGTCTGTGTACGCGAGGTGACGAGTGCGTGTTCGGACTTATTTGGGGAAAGTTGGCCTTTTAGAGTTCTTAGGTCCTTGTATTCACTAAGTATGAAATTGTTCTTGATATGATTGAGCTTCCATTTACTAGTTTCACCTCTACATGCTTTAATTGAAATTAATTACTTTATGATTCATTCTTATTGCCTATTTGATTCTTATTTTGCTTAATTGAAGATTTTTACCTCTTCTATTGTCATGATATCTTTCATAACTACTTGTCTTTATTGGAAACCATTATTATCTCTCATGTAATTGTTTAGTCTTAATTGAGGTTATGATTATCTTCCTGTTGCTCATCCTTAATTGAAATTGTTGTATATTCTTCGTAATTTGCCCAATCTTAAAAGAAGTTTAGGTATCCTATATTTAGTTGACATTTGTTTATTTGGAATTATTTAATTCGTGTTAGCTTACTTGTTGTTGAACTACATACTGTGGGATCGTTGCTTCACATTATTTTCTCCCTTGTTGAGTTGCTCTTATTATGCTTAGTATTCTCTATTGTGGTTATTCCTTGTGAGCTAGTTTTACCGTCTCCTTGTGATCGAAAGCTCTCGAATTGATTTACTTGTCGTGTTCTTGTTTATATTGTCATTGTTGTTGTGGTACTTGTTGTGGTGGTGCATGAGGTTTCTGCCGTACGGTTGTTGATATTGTGATGCACGAGGTTTCTGCCATACGGTTATTGTTATGGGGTTGCACGAGGTTTCTGCCGTGCTATTGCTACTATTGACATATTGCACATGTGGCGTGACAAGGCGGGATATGTATATATGTATATATATATATGGGGGGCTGCGCATATGGCGAGACAAGGTGGGAACATTATGATGCACGTGTGGAGAAACAAGGCGGGCACTTATTATGTTATTATTTGCACACATGGCGAGACAAGGTGGGCTATGTCAGGGATTGATTGTGATGATTTGTGATGGCCTGGGGGCATTCTTGCTGTTTGATATTGTGTTGTGGTACGCTTACCTGTATGAGTTTTATCTCGTGGAAGTTGTGAGAAAACATCTTACGTGCCGTCTGTTCTTTTCCTTATGCTTATTAGCTGGTAGGAACTATGTTAAAGCACTTGCACAAGCATACACGTAGTTGAACACTCCCATTGGATATGAAGTTCTCCTGATATAGCTGAGTATAGATGCACACCCTCGTTTACTTGTCATATATGTGAGAGGAGCTCTAGTTAGCAAGTGAGTTGTCAGCGTAACCATGAAATGTGATGAGGGCACAGGATGCCAAGTATTAGGGTTCAGGTATTGAGACCCGTGAGTTGTAATTTCTCCGAGATTCGGTATTTCGTGGAGTTTGTTGTCTAAGACCTGATGTGAACACTGTCGTAGGTTCTGGGTTATGGCTTACCTTTACTGTATTTGAGAAATTTGGGTTTGTGTTTTCGCTCGCTCTTCTATGTCATTATTATGGTATATTCGTTGTTATTTGCTATTTTTCTTCCCTTAGTGTGATTGTTGTATTGTTAGCCATAGTGTGTAGTCTTTATATGTATACATCATGTTCTGCTATTGTCATGCCCCGAACCTGGGCCTGGACGTAATACGGCACCCGATGCCTAACTACATGTGACTGAGCGAACCAACTAGCTGGCTGAATCAACATGTGATATCATAACATACTTAATGCGGAAGATAAACTAACACATGCTAATATACTGAAAGTCTAAATGATATAAATCAAAGTGCGGAAATACTAATACAATTCTGAAACATATTTGTAGCCAACATAGCTTAATATGAAAAGTCTGCGACTCTGTCTAACTGTTGCTCTAGTCTATGAAGCCTCTAATAAAGTACTGAAAACACTGACTATCTGAAAATACTAAAGATAGTAAGGTAATGATAATGCCCCGAAAGAACTGTGGATCACCAAATAGCTGGTACAAGAATTCTAGCGCTCTGAATCATCAACCTATAAATCATTACCACATTGTGAGATGCAGGCCCCGGGCAAAAGGGACGTCAGTACATTTGAATTGCACTGGTATGTAAAGCAACTAAAAGAAAGAATTATAAATGCTAAAACTGAAACAAAGCTGATAACTGAGAATTGATAATTGATAACAAAAATGATAACTATTGAAACTGAAGTGATAACTGATAACTGAACTGATCTGAAAAGATAACTGATAATTGATTACTGAACTGAACAAAGGAAGTAAGGATATGAATACTCCTTCTTCTGAATGATGAACAACCTATTTATCTGAATAAGCTACGGCCTCGAGCCCAATATATATGTGCACAAGTTACGGCCTCAGGACCAAGTATACGTATACATAACTATGGCCTCAGGCCCAAAAATGCATAAAGCATAAACTACGGCCTCAGGCCCAAACATGCATAAAGCATAAACTACGGCCTTAGGCCCAAGTATACATAAAGCATATAAGCTACGGCCTCAGGCCCAAATACAGGTGTTCAACATTCAGGAATTTAAAATCAGGAATTGAGAATCATACTGCAATACATGATAGTGAAATACTGAATCACACTGAGTTACATAATACTGGAATACTGAATATGACTAGACTGAGACATGTATTCTTGAATTGATTATGAACACTGAAATTTCAACTATTTATGGCATACTAATAATTTATACTAAGACTCGGGGGCATCAAACCCAAGTCTATGTTGAATACGTACTGAGCTCACAACATTCAGAATGAAAGTCATGAACGAGTTATGAAGCTAGAGAACAGAAGTTCTACAACTATTCAAGGAACTAGGCTAAACTCTATTTTTGAGTCAATTAGTAACGTCATAAAAGAAACATAGTGTAGGGAGAATCATTAACATTCCCAAACATAGAGAGTTAGCCTCACATACCTTAACTTCCTGCTCTTGATCATAATACAACATTCGTCAATCCTTTCAACTTTAATCTATATCAATACAAGTCAAAGGGATTCCAAATTAGCAACAATACTCATGTTTTGGTCACTTAGGCATTTTATCAAACACTTGGTGAGTATAAAGCTTCATAATCCCTATTAATGGTGTTTCTACACCCAATAACTCATTCTTTTGCTCCTAGATAAATTCTAAAGTCTCAAATGATTATAACCAACATTATTCTTTATCACCCATAAGGTAAACAACACCCTTAATCAATAATCAACAATCAACAACCCAAACCTATAATTGTTCATGCTTTTCTATCAAATCCACCAACTCATATCTCATGAACTAGAGTCTATAACCATTAATTCAATGATAGAATCAATTAGAGGGTGAAGACATTACCTTTTTGAAGTTCAATCCCCTTGAATTCGAGTTTTAGCGTTCCTTCTCTCAACAATGATGACCCAATCGAATATCTAATGATATGGAAGGTTTACACATGTTAATAAGATGTTGGAAAATTGAAATTAACTTAGAATCACCATTAGAACTTACCTTGGATGGTGGAGGGACCTTTAAGGAGTTAGGTTTTTGAGAGCTTCCCTTTCTAGATCAAGTTTTTAAGTTTTGGTGTTGTGGGGGACGAAATAGGGCTTAAAACATAACTTCCAAAGTCCGCCACCGCGGCCCGAACGTGGTAAATAGCAAGAACACTGCCTCACGACCGCGGTCACGGTCCGGGTACGGTTGTTGCACATTGTTCTGTAAAACAGGCATAACATTTTTTCACAGAGCTCCGTTTGGGCTCCACAATATATTGTTGGAAAGATATTCAAAGGCCTACAACTTTTATCTTTTGAGTTTTTCCAAATTCCTTACACATTTTCACTAACTGCTACTGGAAGACGGACTTTGTAAACTTAGTCGATTTTGTCGAATCTTATGCACCTCACTCTCCATCTTGATTCCGAAACAACTATTTTCACCCATACTCATCCCTTTAGGACTTCATATGTCTAAAATATCAAATTAATACCCATTTAACATATCCACACCTAGTCCGAATGTATGGGGTGTTACATTATCTCCTATGCTTGTATTTGTACAGTTACCGGTAGGTGTCTTGACTGTTCCTCGTCACTACTTCACCAAGGTTAGTCTTGATACTTACTGGGCACCGTTGTGGTGTGCTCATGATACTCTTTTGCACATTTTTGTTGTGCAGATCTAGGTGTTGATCGTTAGTAGTTGTGCGGATCATTGCTGAGGAGACTCAAGATAAACCTGCTGCTGAGTTCGCAAGCTTTGAAGACACCTTCTTACTTGTATTCAACTGTTTTCACTCTTTTCCAAATAGTTTATATAGAAGTGGTAGCTGACTCTATAGAGCTTATGACTTGTACTACCGGGTTTTGGGAATATGCTCATTGTATACAGGATTCATTCCAAAAAAAATTTAAGATGTTATTTATTATTGTTGTTCTTCCGTAAATATTAGGCTTACCTAGTCCTTAAGACTAGGTGCCGTCACGAAACCCAACGGAGGGGAAATTGGGTTGTGACAAGTTGGTATCAGATCTCTAAGCTCATAGGTGCTACGAGTCATAAGCGAGTTTAGTAAAGTCTTGCGGATCGGTACGGAGACGTCTGTACTTATCTTCGAGAGGCTACGGAACTATTAAGACAATCTCACTTCTTTCATTCCTATCGTTCAAGCTCATTGATCTCGGTGTCTGAACTATTATCATTCCATTCTCTCATAGATGGTGAGGACACGCACTGTAGTTACCGATGACGCTGCTCCCGGAGCAGGGGTCGCTGGAGGCAGAGACAGAGATCGACAAGGAGTACGTGCCACAGCTAGAGCACTATAACGATCCGACCGGATGTTTTGAGCATTTGCAATTTGCTCGCCAGTTCTTGGGAATGACTAGCTCTGTATGATGAATTATGACCTATCTAAATCTTCGGTTTTGGTTGTCAAGATAATCGGAATAGATTTGGAAGAACAATTTTCACCTTGGAGCTTTAAATTTGAAAGGTTTGACCAAGTTTTGACTTTTTAGTATTCGATCTTGGATTTGGATTTCTAAGATTTCGTTAGCTCCATTAGGTGATTTTGGACTTGGGAGCGCGTCCGGAATGTATTTTGGAGGTCTGTGCTAGATTTAGGCTCGAATTGGCGAAATTGAAAATTTGGCGTTTTTCGATCGGTAGTGGAAATTTTGATATCAGGGTCAGAATGGAATTCCGAAAATTGGAGTAGGTCCGTAGTGTCATTTGTGACATGTGTGCAAAGTTTTAGGTCATTCGGACGAGGTTTGATAGACTTTTTGATCGAATTCAAAATTCGGAAGTTTTGGAATTCTTAGGCTTGAATCCGAGGGTGATTCGATGTTTTGATGTTGTTTTGAGCATTCAGAAGGTTGGAACAAGTTTCAATGATGTTATGGGGTGTGTTGGCATATTTGGTCAGGGTCCCATGAGGCTAGGATAAGTTTTGGAAGAGTTTTTGGAAGATTTTGCCGTTTTGAGCATAAGCATGTAATAATCCAAAGGTCCATTTTTAGTTCTAAAGATCGAAATTTGATTTCGTGACTTCCAAAATTTTAAAAATGAATTACAGGAGTGATCTGGAAAGTTTGGTCTAATTTCATCAAGTCGCGATTGGGTTTTTGACGCGAAACATGAGTTAATTGTTTAACGAGCGAAATGGGTATTTCACTGAGCAAATGAGCTCCGAATTGAGTTTCAATTTAAGGGCTATATCCGTATTATTATTTGTAACTCATAGGAATAAGAATCATCGAATTCCGAGTTCGTATGGCGGAGTTAGAGCCTTCTTAATGAAAATAAATATTGTTGGTGCAGCAGAATCTGGTGCGCACATTTACCGACCAGATTCGGCACTTTTAGCGACGGGAATGGGGCTTTTAGCGACCAGAATTGTATTTTATTGACTGTCTTGTTTTTTAGCTCATTCCCACATTTTTCGACGAAAAGAACGCGGTTTGGGTGATTTTTGAGCGAGAAGTCATGGGAAATCTTGAGATTTGGAGCATTTGGAGGTCGATTCGAGAGGCAAAGGCATCGCGGGCTAGAGTTTAGATCGGATAGAGGTAAGTAATGATTGTAAATATTTCCTGAGGGTATGAAACCTCGGATTTCACATCGTTGTGCTACTTTGAGATGATGCACACGCTAGATGACGAGCGTGGGATCGTGCACCGTTGGGGATTATGACTTAGTCCGTCCTGTATGACTATTAAGTCGCATATATGATTAAAACTTGTTTGATATCATTGTGTTTTGCGTGTTTTGAGCAGAATGCCATATTTGGGCCTCGTGCCAACTATTTTGGACCCTTAGGGGATTTTTACTACTTTTCCTCACTGTTTTGACTTCATATTTGTACTCAGTCATGTTGTATTCTGTTTTTTTCATAACTCAACCATATTTACTCCATTTTGATAATTTAAATGATATTTTGGGCTGAGCATCATGTTTTACTGTTGCCCGAGTGGCTTGATAGATTTCTGACTGAGTGAGGCTTAGGGCTTGTATTGTGAGGATATTATGGGATCGGGCTGCGTGTCGCAGCAGTGTTGTGTTGATTCATGATTATGAGGCCGAGGGACTGATTTGTTACGCCACGAGGTGGCTTGATATGAGGCCGAGAGCATGTTTGCTTATGCCACTAGATGGCTTGTTATTGCACTTGGGTCGTAAGGGGCCCCTTCTGGAGTTTGTACACCCCCAGTGAGCGCGGGTACCCAGTGTGAGTGATATGTGTAGCCCGAGGGGCTGTTGTCGTTTTATATTGTTGCCCGAAGGGCTGTTCTTGATTCATGTTTTGCCCGAGGGGTGGTTCTTGATTCATGTTATGCCCGAGGGGCTGATTACGAGTGATTGTGAGGTTGTCTGAGGGGCTGGTTTTGTTGGTATTATGCCCGAGAGACAGTTTATGGTACATGTTTTGCCCGAGGGGCTATTTACATTTCTATCATGTTTACTCACTATTTTATCACTCGTTTGAAATTATTGAAAATTGTTTTAAAAGGCTTTATCGAAACTGAGCATGATTTACGAAGTAAATGATTTCCGTATTGTATTGGAAATGTCCCGCATTTGTCGTAGCATTTTGACGTGATTTACGTGTTTTCTTACTGGTCAACTTTCATTTACTTTTATTACTTACTGAGTTGGCGTATTCACATTACTCCCTACACCATGTGGCAGATTCAGGTATTTTTGAACCCGCTAACGGGTGTTGGTTGCTCAGTGGCAGAGTCATTGGAGTTAGCAAGGTAGTTGCCCGACGTTCGCAGACCTGCTCTTCTCCCTCTTGTCTTCCTTAGATTGTTTTAGTATATTTTCAGACTCTTCATTGTATTCAGACCTTAGTAGATGCTCGTGACTTGTGAGACCCTGATACCGGGCTTGTGTATTTATTTCACACTGTTCATTTAGACTTACATTATGAGATATTTGATTAATTAAAGACTTAAGAATAACTTTTATTAAATAATGGTTAATTCGGGAATTGTGTCGGCTGGTCTAGTTTCACGATAGGTGCCATCATGACCGGGTCAGTTTTAGGGTCGTATCAAGTTGGTATCAGAGCCTAGGTTACATAGGTCTCACGAGTCATGAGCAGGTTTAGTAGAGTCTCGCGGATCGGTACGGAGACGCCTATACTTATCCTCGGGAGGCTGCAGAACCTTTAGGAAAAACTTCACATTCTTAAATTCTTATTGTGCGTCCTTGATTCAGCTTGAAATGTAACTCTATGGATTCCTTCCACGCGTTCGTATGCATGTATGAGCGCTCGGTATCAGTTGTGCGTCGACGGCTTGTGATTCCCCGATCGAGGGGCGAGATGTGATTTTTGTGTGTTGATATTGGGCCAGTCTGGAGGAATTGAGGCTGGGCCTTGCCTGTAGCTTGAGCTCTGAGCTATTGATTGTGCGAGCGCGTGTTTTTGGATTTATATGTTCGATAGTATCCCTATTAAGGGAAGTGATGACTGGATAGTTACGTGATGAGTGTAATGTGACTATGAGATGTATTCATATGAATTGAATGAGGTGAGAAGGGTCTGCTTGGGGGTAGCAAGAACTATCTAGTGCTTGATTTCCATCGTGATTTGATGTATAGCCCCGAGTTGTAGGTGTGTTAAAGGACATTTCATGTTGCCTAGTTGGGAAGTGAAGTAGATTTCACGTTGTGATATGAGTTCAGACTCAGGAAGATTAAGTGACTGCGTAATGTTTATGACGATGGAAGGGTATAAAGAGATGTTAGTTTGAGGTGGAACATGTGGGTTATCTCCTGCGGAGTGTTCTGAAGTTTGTGTGATCCTTATGTTGTTTGTTGGAAGATCTCTTTTACCAGTGAAATATATGTGTTGCAATTTGAATTTGGGTTGCTTAAGAGAGTGGGCTTGACTGTTATGAGGATGAATGTGAGATTTGCAAAAGATTTGAAGTACTAGATGGTCTGTGTTGCACGAGCTTATAAAGGATTGAGTTTAATCTCACTATGGTATTATGGCAGTAATAGAGTATATTCATTATGAGTTATTGTGTGTTTTGAACTATGGCTTTAAGCTAAGTAGGGGAGTGTGCTATTGATTAGTTGATTGCACGGTTATATGCCATGTTGGTTCCAGTTTGAGTCATACTTGTGAATCAGTTATGGCTTATGGAGGTTGAGAGTGAGGATGGATCGAGTAAAGAAAATTTCAATATAGGTTATGTTATGCTTTATGGGTGTATGAGAATCACAGAATGACTTGAGTTGTTATTGGTAAAAGAGGTATTGTGCATAGAATAGGAAGTTGCTTGGTTACGTTAAGGTGAGGTCACATTCTGCGGTTTCGAAATGCTAATGGAGCACAAGTCATCGGTCTGTTTGATCGGTCTAATTGCGGTTTGAGTAGAGTGGATGACTCTCGAGAATGGTTCTAATGGGTTCAAGATTTTACATGTAATATTTGAAGATTTTCAGGTTGTATATTTGGCTAGAAACTAAGGTTTGCATTAGAGGGTGTCAAGACTCGTGGTATTTCTATATCATTATGGATTCTACATATCAGTATCATGAAGGTGAAGGTAATGGCTTTAGATTAAAGTCTCTTCAGGGTAAGTATTTTGAAAGTAGTGCTTGTGGGGATATTTGAGAGAGTATTCAGCGGCTTATGAGCCTTAGACGGTGTAGTCTTATGCTAGGGTCTCGTGTAATGAGTCTGAGTTGAGAATTGCGGTATTATGGCAAGAAGAAGTATTAATTCGAAGGTAATCCAGAAGGAACTTGGATAAATAGGAAAGCTTGGTAGTAGGTCGGATTGGCATGGTAAGGGATACGATTAGTTCTTTGGGTGTTTATGAGATAATGAGTTTCTACAGGTGCTTCGTGGAAATGCTCTTAGGTTTTGATGGTTTCCATAGCTTGGTTGAGTTAGAAGGAGTTAGTACTGTTGGTTTGGTTTTGTGCAAAGGGGATTCTGAGGGTTCTTGATGATTTCTACTATGGTTGGAGATGTATATTTTCTACTAGCGTGAGGAGCATGGGATGTGTAGTGATTTTCTTCTAGATGGGATCAATGGAAAGTTTTTGGCTAGTTGAGTACGTAGCTGCTTATGGCTCGGAAGGGATAAAAAGTTCTCATGTTTATCCTAGGATGGTATTGTATATGTGTTATATTGTATAGGATTGAGACTTGCATGTGTAAGGTCATGGTTCAGTTTAAAAGGAAGGTCACAAATTCTTAGGTAGCATGGTCAGTTTCAGATGAATGATATCACTAATTTGTGCGGCTTGATAAGGGTATACATTTTAAAAAGGGCGATGTATTTGAGTTGAGGATACTTCATTAGTATTGCGACACTCTTTTGTTGGATCGACTACCGATATTCGAGTTTGCTTGGTGGCACAGAAGAATTATAGGAGTACCTCTCATGGAATGATTCAATATTAGAGGTTTGTTATATATTCGAGCGGTGGAGTTGGGATCAGATATGGTAATTTATGTGTTTTATGGATTTTGAGACTGGGAGTTCTCATAAACAAGTTATTTTGTGGTTGTGGACCGTGAATATGCGAGCAAAGCTAGTCAGATGTTAGTATGTGCCATGATTCAGTCATTGTGAACTTTCGGAGAGTTATCTATCTGTTGCGAGTGACCAAAGTTGATTTAGGGTTCATTAGTAGGCCTAGTATAGATGTGTGTTCTACACCGTATCGGAATTGTTGACTCCAAATTGCTATTGTTGAGGGATGTGCCATTCGATTGTCATTGAGCTTATTCGTGTTCTGTAGTGATCTATGAGTTACCCTTCTATGTTGCGAGGAGTTGTGATTGTTGGTTATATTCACATATGGTGCTTTTTCTATTTGGGCTTTATAGCGGAATTTGAGTGAGACGGATATTTGGGTGTTGCATGACTGAATGCGCATTGGATATGTTCTTTCGGGCTGACATAGCATTGCGTCATTTACTTCTCCGTGGATTTGGTGATTTACTTTTGGTACTAGACATCAAATTGCACATGGTTGATGATTTTGAGCATGGTGACTTGAGGTGTCTCATGTGGACCAGTGTTTGGATAGGGCCGCGCATTGCAGCGAAGTTATGTATAGGTATGATCCTTTAGGTTAGATTCATGTGTTCTGGTTCTACAAAGGGTGATGGGTTCTCAGCATTGTGTTGTGGTGGTACTAGTGATCTTGCGGTACAGCTCTCTCATTTGAGTCTTTTTTTCCATGATTTGAGTACATTTGGACTGTTGCTTATTGGTGCACGAGTCGCAGGGGTTGTGGCTTTAGATTGTATCGATGTGTCATGTCACTAGGGTAGTCGTGTTGGATGAGATGAGGTCATTGAGATCTAGAATGAATACTATCGAATTCGATTTCAGCATGTTGGAAGGATAATATCGGGATTTGGCCTAAAAATTTACTATGGTCCTTGCCGAAGGAGAGGGAGCTCCATGACTGGTTGATCTGAGGAATGGTTATGACTTTCTGCATGTTTCATTCATCATTGGTAGTATACGAAAGTGTTGGAATGAGGCTTTGGTTTGATAAGAGGTTTATTACCGGAATTGGTTTGTTTGAGCAGCTACTGTGATTAGAATTAATCGCTATGAGTGTCTGAATTCTGTGGTATATCATGTGATTTTCATCTTGGATTGCGGTTATGGCTTGATACAGTGTGTTCAGACTTATTCAGTTTGTAGATGTGAGATTCTGATCTTATATATAATTTCGGAAGTGGAAAAATTGGTTCTAAGGTTATGGGTTATGGTGAATTGTGAAATTTTAGTTATGTTGTGTTACCGGACCTATATGGGATAGGGTGACATGGGATCACCCCCCCGGTATGTGCATGGTAAGGTTACCCAGCAATTTGATGGTTTTTGGAATAACTCTGGGCACGGTCGAGGACGAATGTATGTTTAAGTGGGGGAGGATGTAACGACCCGAACGGTTATTTTGAGCATTTGTACTTTGCTCGCCAGTTCTCGGGTATGACTAGCCCCGTATGATGTATTATGACCTATGTAAATCTTCGGTTTTGGTTTTCATGATAACGGAATAGATTTGGAAGAACAATTCTTAGCTTGAAGTTTTAAATTTGAAAGATTTGACCAAGTTTTGACTTTTTAGCATTTGATCTCGAATTTGAATTTGGTTATCTACATTAGGTGATTTTGGACTTGGGAGCACGTCCGGAATGTATTTTTTAGGTCCGTGGTAGATTTAGGCTCGAATTGGCGAAATTGAAAATTTGGCGTTTTCCGGTCGACAACGAAAATTTTGATATCTGGGTCAGAATGGAATTCCGAAAATTAGAGTAGGTCCATTGTGTCATTTGTGACGTGTGTGCAAAATTTCAGGTTATACGGATGAAGTTTGATAGACTTTTTGATCGACTTCGAAATTCAAAAGTTTTGGAATTCTTAGGCATGAATCCGATGGTGATTCAATGTTTTGATGTTGTTTTGAATGTTCCGAAGGTTGGAAAAAGTTTGAATGATATTATGGGGTGTGTTGGCATGTTTGTTCGGGGTCCCATGAGGCTCGAATAAGTTTTGGAAGAGTTTTTGGAAGATTTTGCCGTTTTGAGCATAAGCATGTAATGATCCAAATGTCCATTTTCAGTTCTAGAGATCGAAATTTGATTTTGAGACTTCCGAATTTTGATAATGAATTATAGGAGTGATCTGGAAAGTTTGGTCTAATTCATCAAGTCGCGATTGGGTTTTAGACGTGAAACATGAGTTAATTGTTTAACGAGCGAAATGGGTATTGCACTGAGGAAATGAGCTCCACATTGAGTTTTGATTTAAGGTCTATGTTCATATTATTTTTTGTGACTCATAGGAACAAGAATCATCGAATTCCGAGTTCGTATGGTGGAGTTAGAGCCTTCTTAGTGAAAATAAATATTGCTGGTGCAGCAGGATCTAGTGCGCACATTTAGCGACCAGATTTGGCACTTTTAGCGACGGGAATGGGGCTTTTAGCGACCAGAAACGTGTTTTATTGACCTGTCTTTTGTTTTAGCTCATTCCCATATTTTTCGCCGAAAAGAACGTGGCTTGGGGCGATTTTTGAGCGAGAAGTCATGGGCAATCTTGAGATTTGGAGCATTTGGAGGTCGATTCGAGAGGCAAAGGCATCGCGGGCTAGAGTTTAGATCGGATAGAGGTAAGTAATGATTGTAAATATTGTCCTGAGGGTATGAAACCTTGTATTTCACATCGTTGTGCTACTTTGAGATGACGCACACGCTAGATGACGAGCGTGGGATCGTGCACCGTTGGGGATTATGACTTAGTCCGTCCCGTATGACTGTTAAGTCGCATATATGATTAAAACTTGTTTGATATCATTGTGTTTTGGAAAGTATTATCATGTTTTGGGTTGAATGCCATATTTGGGCCTCGTGCCAACTATTTTGGACCCTTAGGGGATTTTTACTACTTTTCCTCACTGTTTTGACTTCATATTTGTACTCAGTCATGTTGTATTCTGTTTTTTTCATAACTCAACCATATTTACTCCATTTTGATAATTTAAATGATATTTTGGGCTGAGCATCATGTTTTACTGTTGCCCGAGTGGCTTGAGAGATTTCTGACTGAGTGAGGCTTAGG
Source organism: Nicotiana tabacum (assembly GCF_000715075.1). Classification (NCBI taxonomy): domain Eukaryota; kingdom Viridiplantae; phylum Streptophyta; class Magnoliopsida; order Solanales; family Solanaceae; genus Nicotiana; species Nicotiana tabacum. The sequence goes on from NC_134085.1 coordinate 141,275,173, forward strand.
GCTTGTATTGTGAGGATATTATGGGATCGGGCTGCGTGTCGCAACAGTGTTGTGTTGATTCATGATTATGAGGCCGAGGGACTGATTTGTTACGCCATGAGGTGGCTTGATATGAGGCCTAGAGCATGTTTGCTTATGCCACTATATGGCTTGTTATTGCGCTTGGGCCGTAAGGGGCCCCTTCTGGAGTCTGTACACCCCCAGTAAGCGCGGGTACCCAGTGTGAGTGATATGTGTAGCCCGAGGAGCTATTGTTGTTTCTTGATCCATGTTTGCCCGAGGGGATGTTCTTGATCCATGTTTGCCCGAGGGGCAGTTCTTGATTCATGTTATGCCCGAGGGGCTGATTACGAGTGATTGTGAGGTAGCCCGAGGGGCAGGTACCGGAGGCGGTTCTTGTCTTCCTGAGATTGTTTTAGTATATTTTCAGACTCTTCATTTTATTCAGACCTTATTAGATGTTTGTGACTTGTGACACTCCGATACCGGGCTTGTGTATTTATTTCACACTATTCATTTAGACTTACATTATGAGATATTTGATTAATTAAAGGCTAAAAAGGACTTTTATCAAATAATGGTTAATTCGGGAATTGTGTCGGCTGGCCTAGTTTCACGATAGGCGCCATCACGATCAGGTTGATTTTAGGGTCATGATAAGCACCTACTAGAGTAGCTGTTGAGGAGCTGTCAGTAGCTCCAGTTGGGGGGCAGGTACCGGAGGTGCCTGCTGTTACCCTCAGACTTCAGGAGACCTTAGCACAGTTCCTGAGCATGTTTGGTACATTGGCTCAGGCAGGGTTGATTCTGGTTGCACCAGCTACTTCACATGCCTGGGTAGGGACTCAGACTCCCACCGCCCACACTCTAGAGCAAGCAAGTTCATATTGGTCAGGTTCCAGGCATCAGGGTGGCGCAGCCTGTGATTCTAGCTCAGCCCGTAGTCAGAGCAGCAGTATCTGAAGAAGAGCAGCTTAGGCTTGAGAGGTACAAGAAGTACGACCCTCCTACATTAAGTGGTTCGGCTTCAGAGAGTGCACGGGGTTTTCGGGAGGAGTGACATCGCATTCTCCGCACTATGGGTATTGTTGAGTGGGTTTTCTTTTACTACGTTCTAGCTTAGGGGAGCGGCTTATTAGTGGTGGCGGGCATATGAGTTGGGTAGCCTGGCCGAGTCAGTTTCACTTACATGGGTTCCATTTTCAGAAATGTTCCTGAGAGAGTTTGTACCTCAGTCCTTTCGAGATGCATGGCGCGCAGAGTTTGAGCAGCTGCACCAGGTCACTATGTCAGTATCAGAGTACGCCGTGAGATTTAGTGATTTGGCAAGACATGCACCGACCTTGGTTTCTACTATTTGGGAGAGGGACCGTCGATTTATTGAGGGACTCCATCCCAGCATCAGGACTAGCATGGCTCGAGAGTTGGAGATAGATATTTCGTACCAGCAGACCGCAAGTATTGCTAGGAGGGTGGAGGGCATGCTGGCTCGAGAGAGAGAGGTCAAGCGAGTCCAGGAGAGAGAGGACAGGTGGGGCCATGAGAGAGAGGGCAGACGAGATCAGGAGAGAGATTTTGAGGAGGCTAGGAGGCCCCGTAGACTGGGAAGATCTGTTGGTCCTTATTTTAGAGGTAGGGTGCAACATGGTAGATGTTTTGTGGGTCAGTCAGTTCAGTTCGCGCTTCAGGCTTCGCATAGTGACTTAGGTGTTCATGGGTCTCGGAGTACCCGTACCGCATAGTTCCCACAACCACGTCAGCAGCGAGGTTGCTTTGAGTGTGGAGATACTAGACATATGGTGAGAGATTGTCCTAGACTTTGGGCCGATGTGTCATAGTGAGGTATTCAGGTGAGTAGAGGGCGCCCAAAAGGGAGAGGCCTGGCCCGTTGATGAGTTTCACATAGTAGGCTTGAGGCCGCTGCACCAGATGATGTCATTCAGGTATGTTTTTGGTTTGTTATAGAGGAGCACCATCCGTAGTTCATTATAGTTCTGCTTATCGGGGCGAGTTCCCCTATCTGTTGCTCCACTTATGGGTGTGTTTCATGATTGGCACTATGCTATGTGTTGCCCTATTAAGAGGTCTATGAGTAATAGCACGTGTCTATCGTCTGTTTAATTCATTGTTGAGAGTTATATGACTAGTAGTAAATTCCCATTATTTTTTGCTACGAGCCGTGATGTTTATGCTCCATCGGTGTGGGAGCCAGTACTTGTTGTAAATTATGACGGAATTGATCTAGTGAGAATTTCTAGCCGGTTTGATGTGTACCCTACTTGTGATTCAGAATTAAAGGCGGGACCCTTATGATTATGTGATTTGATGTGTTGAGACCGGGTTGTGTACCACGGTGGGAGTTATATCAGTATGTTATCCTTGTGATTCTTTTATATGCTTTAAATCTTTCTTGTTAGATTGCTTCATAGATTAGTATTTATAGAAAAATTTGTGCTTGTCGGGCTTGATTGATAGTTCCCTTATGTGTTTCCCTTTCCATATTCAGTCATTTTCATTCTGTGCTTCTTGAGTTTTAGCTTGTAGGGTGTGTTCCCTTGGTATTAGCTGTGATTTGGTGATTCAGGTGTTTAGTTATGGGGCTTTCATGGTTATTGTATCATCGCCATTGTTGTGGAGGATTGAAACAAGGTCCCTAGTGAATATGAGGCTTATGGCCGGTATAGGATTTGATTTAGGGCGGATATTGTGATCAACAACGTTATTGTGGGCCTATATGTGATGTGTCATGTTGTAAGGTTGTACTATATGGGTGTTGGCATGAATTGATGTAAGTGGTTGAGACTGATACCAGGTATGGATTTAGAATCGGGTCTTTGGAAATGGATGGAAGGTGAGAATTTTGGCTCTAAGGCTTATTGGTATTGTTAGAAAGGCTAAATTTTAGTTGAGATGATGTCGTAAGGTTTATGTGGATTGGGGTGATGTGGGATCACCCGCTGGTGTATGTGGAAGCGTGCATTCAGCAACTTGAGGACTTCGAGGCAAATCTTGGCACGTTCGAGGACGAACGTGGGTTTTAAGAGGGGGGGGATGTAACGACTCGGATGGTCGTTTTGATAATTTAAGCTCTATTCGAAGGTGTAAGGTCTTGAATAGCTTCATATTATATGTATCGACTTGCGTTCATGGTTGAATTCAGTTAACGGATGATTCAGAGTCCAAATGGAAGAAGGAATCTAGTTTTGGAAGCTTAAGCGGTGAGGATTTGACCGGAATTGGACTTTTGAGTAAACGGATCCGGAATGGGTTTTGGGTGATTTCAATAGCTCCGTATTGTGATTTGGGTCTTAGGTGTGCGTATGAATTTAGATTTGGAGGTCCGTAGGGTAAATTGAGGCGTTTCGGTGAAAGTTGGAAAATGGAGAAGTTTGACCCTTAGTTGACTTTTGTGATATCGGGGTTAGAATATGATTCGAGAGTTGGAGAAGCTCCTTTATGTCATTTGGGACTTGACTGCAAAATTTGGCGTCATTCTGGGTTGATTTGATCGGCTTCGGCACAAGTTTTCGAAGTTGGGAGATTTAGAAGTTCATAGTTCGATTCATGGTGTGATTCATCATTTCAATATTGTTTGATGTGATTTGAGACCTCGAGCGAGTCTGTGTTAGGTTATGTGACTTGTTTGTGTGTTTAGACGGGGTCCCGGGGACCTCGGGTGTGTTTCGGGTTGTATTGCACTCTTATTTGATGTTTCAACGTCGTTTCTTTGGGAATAAAGGGTACCACATTAAGCAAATGAGCTCCAAATTCAGTTTTTATTGAACCATTAGATACGTATCGTAGTTATGGATCCATAGCAAAAACAATCATCGAATTTGGACATCGTAGGAGGAAGTTATGCTCATTTTTGTGTCGGGAAAAATCGTTGCTTCTGGTATGGTCGCAATTGCGAACATATCCATCGCAATTGCGATGCCCAGTTCGCAATTGAGAAATTTTTGTCGCAAATGCGACCTTTTCCATCCCTTCCTTGTACATAATTTCGAAGGCTTTCTTCGCTTTTGCGAGGGTTCGCAATTGCGAACCCTGGATCGCAAATACGATATCTGCAGCTTGTTTTCACCTGTGTAACTCGAGTTTTTGTTCATTTTTCATATTCTTTGAACCCTAACTCCGAGAGTGGGCGATTTTGAGAGAAACTTTTCATACAAAATCATTGGGTAAGTGTCCCTAATCAATTTTCAACTATATTTTATGATTATATCATAGATTTAACATCAAATTTATGAGAATCTAGAGGAAAATTTGGGGAAAATTGTGAAATCTTTCAAAAATGTAAAACGATAATTTGAGGGACGAAATGGTGTCGGAATTAGATAATTTTCATATGGGTGAACTCGTATCGGAATGGGTATTCAGTTTTTATAAATTTTGTCGGGTTTCGAGGTGGGGGCTCGGGGAGTTGACTTTTGTTGACTTTGTTCTAATTGTATAAGAATTATAGTTTTGTTAATTGAAATTGTTTTTTCTTGCATTGTTTGATGTATTCAAGTCGTTTTTGGCTAGATTGATTCGAGCGTTGATGAATTGGTAAAGAAAAAGCTAAATTGAGTATTCAATTGGCCGGATTGAGGTAAGTATCTTGCCTATCCTCGCATGGGGGACTTCCCCTTAGGATTTGAGTCTTCTATGTTGATTGTAGTCCGTGGACGCGAGGTGACGAGTGCGTGTTTGGACTTATTTGTGGAAAGTTGATCTTTTAGAGTTCTTAGGTCCTTGTATTCACTAAGTATGAAATTGTTCTTGATATGATTGAGCTTCTATTTACTAGTTTCACCTCTACATGCTTTAATTGGAATTAATTGCTTTATGATTCATTCGTATTGCCTATTTGATTCTTATTTTGCTTAATTAAAGATTTTTACCTCTTCTATTGTCATGTTATATTTCATAACTGCTTGTCTTTATTGGAAACTATTGTTATCTCTCCTGTAATTGTTTAGTCTTAATTGAGGTTATGATTATCTTCCTGCTGCTCATCCTTAATTAAAATTATTGTATATTCTTCGTAATTTGCCCGACCTTAAAAGAAGTTTAGGTATCCTATATTTAGTTGACATTTTCTTATTTGGAATTATTTGATTCGTGTTAGCTTCCTTCTTGTTGAACTACATATTTTGGGATCGTTGCTTCACATTATTTTTTTCCTTGTTGAGTTGTTCTTATTACGCTTAGTATTCTCTATTGTGGTTATTCCTTGTGAGCTAGTTTTACCGTCTCCTTGTGATCTAAAGTTCTCGAGTTGATTTATTTGTCGTGTTCTTGTTTATATTGTCATTATTGTTGTGGTACGTATTGTGGCGGTGCACGAGGTTTTTGCCGTGCGGTTGTTGATAATGTCATGCACAAGGTTTTTGCCGTGCGGTTATTGTTATGGGGTTGCACGAGGTTTCTGCCGTGCTATTGCTACTATTGACATATTGCACATGCGGCGTGACAAGGCGGGATATGTGTGTGTGTGTATATATATATATATATGCTTATATGTAGGCTGCGCATGTGGCGAGACAAGGTGGGAACATTATGATGCACATGTGGCGAAACAAGGCAGGCACTTATTATGTTATTATGTGCACACGTGGCGAGACAAGGTTGGCTATGTCAAGGATTAATTGTGATGATTTGTGATGGCCTGGGGGCATTCTTGTTGTTTGATAGTGTGTTGTGGTATGCTTACATGTATGAGTTTTATCTCGTGGAAGTTGTGAGAAAATATCTTACGTGTCGTCCGTTCTTTTCCTTTTGCTTATTAGCTGGTAGGAACTATGTTAAAGCCTTGCACAAGCATACACGTAGTTGAACACTCCCATTGGATATGAAGTTCTCCTGATATAGCTGAGTATAGATGCATACCCTCGTTTACTTGTCATATATGTGAGAGTAGCTCTAGTTAGAAAGTGAATTGTCAGCGTAACCATGAGGTGTGATGAGGGCACAGGATGCCAAGTATTAGGGTTCAGGTATTGAGACCCGTGAGTTGTAATTATTCTGAGATTCGGTATTTCGTGGAGTTTGTTGGCTAAGACCTGATGTGAACATTGTCGTAGGCTCTGGGTTATTGCTTACCTTTACTGTATTTGAGAAATTTGGGTTTGGGTTTGTGTTTTCGCTCGCTCTTCTATGTCATTATTATGGTATTTTCGTTATTACTTGTTGTTTTTCTTCCCTTACTGTGATTGTTGTATTGTTAGCCATAGCGTGTAGTCTTTATATGTATATATCATGTTCTGTTGTTCCTATGTTTATATTTGTACAGTTTATTAGACCGGTAGGTATCTTGACTCTTCCTCATCACTACTCTACCGAGGTTAGTCTTGATACTTACTAGGCACCGCTGTGATGTGCTCATGCTACTCTTCTGCACATTTTTGTTGTGCGGATCCAGGTGTCGATCATTAGTAGTTGTGTGGATCATTGCTGAGGAGACTCATGGTAAACCTGTTGCTGCGTTCGCAGGCTTCGGAGTCACCTTCTTACTTGTATTCAACTGTTTTCACTCTTTTCCAAAAAGTTTATATAGAAGTGGTAGCTAACTCTGTAGAGCTTATGACTTGTACTACCGGGTTTTGGGAATATGCTCATTGTATAAAGGATTCATTCCAGAAAACTTTAAGATGTTATTTATTATTGTTGTTCTTCCGTAAATATTAGGCTTACCTAGTCCTTAAGACTAGGTGCCATCACGAAACCTAACATAGGGGAAATTAGGTCGTGACACCCACTGACCCCCGAAATCCAGAGAGAATGCCCACAACATATCTTCCCAAAAATCTGAATGGTACGTTCGGACAATCCGCCCGTCTGAGGATCAAACACGATACTCATCTCAACCTGCTTGCCCTCATTTTCAGGCCTAACACTTTTATTTATAACTCAAATTTAATTTTAGACAAAATATTTTATAATCTTTTTAAAAACTTTATACTCATTTAGATAAGGTACACGCGCAACGCGCGTACTAGTGACTAGTGCTATATTTAAAGCACGAAGGCCCTTAGCGAAATGTCATTCGCTTTTTTTATCCTTTAAAAATAAGTTTTACATTGGATAAAATTACAATTTAAATTGCTTTCCTAATATCTAATACCTTAAAATCAAGCCATTTCTTTTTTACGAAATCAAAACTTATTTGAATTAGGTAAGAAGTCCTTAACATTTTCTAAATTTTATGATTTTTTTCATTAATAAAAAAATAATGGCATTATATCAGTTTATGGTAAACTTCTCCATTTGCACAAAGTGCACGTTAGGTTTGTCTACATTTTCTTTTTTGCTTAAATATAATTAATCATTTAAATTATGTTAGAATACATTTATTAGTGGTAAATATTTATACAATTATGAGAAGTAAATATATCAACAGAAATATACATTCTATGTTAGGTATAATGATAACTGGCATTAATATTTTATATGTTGGATATTTCAATTTATTTTCTAAATTTTCAATGAACTACTATCTTAATTGTGTATAATTTTAGCATCTTAATTAAAAAAAATAGAGAAATTTTTCTTAGGAAAAATGACAGTGTATAGCCGCTCTAAAAATAATAACTGAAATGTTACGCCTCGTAATATTATGTTCATATTACGTCTCGCGGTATTATATTACGATGATGTTACGCCTTGCAGTATTATATTACGATGATGTTACGCCTTGCCGTATTATATTACGATGATTTTACGCCTTGCAGTATTACATTACGATGATGAAACGCTTCGCAGTATTAAATTACGACGATGTTGTATCTTGTAGTATTGTACATTGAATTTGTCGTAAGGTAATTGACATCACTCCAAAGAAAAAATTATTTGGAAATTATAAGGATTATGCTATTCAAACAAGTGATGAGTAAATTCGTGAAGGTGAGAGGGTAAGCAAATCGAAGGAGATAAATTCCGTTGAAAGTTTGACATTTTGGGATAAAATACGACCCGAGCTAAAATACTCGGTATTTATAGACTAGTACCATACAAGGTACCACATGGCCAGGATAGTAAGGTGTATAAGGTGTGTTAAAAGTGAATAGTATTTTAAGTAAAGTGGGATAATCCTTAATTATGTGGGTAATTAGTTAATTATTGTATTTGTGGATAAATATTAAAGTGAAATTGTTGGATAATTATTGAGGGGGAAATATCCACGAGGGGGATATGTAAACATGGCAGCATATTGCCACCAATTCATAGCCTAAGTAGGTGGTGGCATAATATAATCCAAACTTGAATATAAGATTCATTTTGCAAGACCAATTATTAGAAATAAGTGTATTTTCCAATCATGAAAGTTGGATGGTTGAGTTATGCATCAAAAAGCACTCCAAATTAATGATTCTTCCAAGCCAAAAGATCATGTCTTGTAATCAAGACCAAATCGTGTAGTGACCAAGAACGCAAGAGATGGAACGTGAAATTTGCTTTGGAAAAATTCATACAAGATCCGATTATGCAAAAGATGTAATTCTAAGGAAGCACGGTATAATATTTCTCAAGAATATCATACGAATTTTCTCCTACTCCGATCCACGGTTACGTATTTTCGCAAAAGAGAATCGGTTCAAGTATGTTAAGTCTATCCCTTTTTTTCTTTTGGTATGATCTATACGATACAAACGAAACGAGAAAATTCACAACTTTCATAAATGACTCTATTCATAGAAGTATTAGAGGTGCCTATGTTTTTGAATTTTCATGTGTCATATTATTCTATCATCTATTCATGGGTCTCAAAAATACGTAAGTTGGTAAAATTTATTTCATGATATTAATCAGAGGCATAATGGTCTTATGACGTACCAAGAGATTTTATTAACGTATTTCATATGCATTTCATGCATTTATACATGCACATTGACCCATGACCAGAAGGCGTGATATATACGTATATATGTATATTATATGTATATGGGATATGAAAAAAAGGTTACGGCGTTATACACGCACCACCACCTGATCAGCTGGTATACATTGATGATTTTGCCCACAGTGGCCGAGATGATATGATGGGATGCTCTCAGAGGCTTGATGATGTTATGAACACATGTACCTATGCACGATATGACATTCATATGCATATACATGACACTATAATTATTTCATGAATTACAAAGTTATCCAGACTTACAGGTTGAGTCATTTACTCTATATTTCTTCCATGTCTGTTATGTACTTATTTATGTGCCTTACATACTCAGTACATTATTCGTACTGACGTCCCTTTTGCTGTATTTCATGCCCGTAAGTCCCGATAGACAGGTCGAGAGCCCTCCAAGTAGGTTATCAGCTCAGTGGAAGATGTTGGTGCGCTCCATTTGCTTTGGAGTTGCTTGTTTGGTTAGTATGATTTAGACATGTACTGTTTAGTATGGGGGGACTATGTCCCGACCTTTATAAAAATTATGTATTCTTAGAGGCTTGTAGACAGATGTCATATACGTAAAAGATTGTATGGCCTTGTCGACCTATGTTCAATATACGAGTGGTTATTTTGGTCTTATAGGCCCGTACGTCTTATGTATAAGTTGGTATCACATGTTGTATTCTACATATCTCACGGCAACCTTCCGGCTCAGTATTCTATGATAGTATGACATGAAAAGATACGTTATGTTGGTACTCGATTGAGTAAGGTACCGAGTGCCTGTTGTGGCCCATCAGTTTGGGTCGTGACAATAGTGATATCAGAGTAGTTCTGTCCTAGGGAGTCTACAAGTCGTGTCTAGTAGAGTCTTGTTTATGGATGTGTCGTGGACCACACTTATAAGTAGAAGGCTACAGGGCATTTAGGACTGTCATTCTTTCTTCTTACTCTAGATCGTGTTGTAGAGCTCAGTTGTAAGAACTCAATTTTCTAAACTCTATCTTACTTATAGTACGACAATACCTACATCTAGAAAGACTGTTGGTAAGAGATGTGGCTATGGAAGAGTTGAATCAGAGGAACTCGACTTTGCATCATGCTTATAATAAGTAATGTGAGGTCTTGAGCAGGTCATGTTTATACTAAGATGTGTAAGCTTCTTGATAAGAATCCCTAAGGCAAGAATACCTATCCACTCTTACGGTAAAAAAGAATAAGGAGGGAGACACAAGTTTCAGCAACTAAAAGAAGCAAGGTGAAGAAGGGTACGAGGCACCCAGTTAATGAAGATTGTCGATATTTACAATTTATGCAGAGGAATATAAGCCTTTTGAGTTACCTTCAACAATAACATAGGTATATATAATTGGTCACACCCATCTCATTTATGCCCAATGGGGGCTAACAGAAGTAGTATAAGAGAAGGACAAATATCAGGATCTGGCTGGGGTTAGAGTAACCCAAAATGATGAATGGATTATTTGCGTTAGTTGATATTTCCGTAGGATATTTCAAGTGTGCTAATAGATCTCCTTGTGAGACACCCAGATGGTACACTCTAAAATAGTACAGCCAGATATGAGTACTACAAAGACATGCACTAGAAGCCTTGAAGGGATAAATATTACCTTAGTGTAGCTCGCGCCCCTAGTAAAGCGAGAATGTTAAGCAACTTGAAAAGCCACTAGATAGAGCAAAGGGAAGCTAAGAGCAAAGGAATATCTTGTTCAAGTTTTCAGAATAAAGTGATAGGCATAAATGTTAGCGGGAAATAAGAAAAGAGTTAATGAAGCATTATGAGTAAGATGTGATACATGGATGACAACGGTAGATCAAAAGATAACAGTATTACAAAATCTATAATCAAGTGAAGGAAGAGACAAGAGGTGAAAGGCCTTAGGACAACAAAAGAGTATAGGCTATACAGTCATGTCCTCATTTCGAGAAATAAGTTCGTAACTCTAGTGCGATTACCAAGAGGAAAAGTTAGACCCCAGAGTAATAGAACCAGTATGGATTTGTGAACAAGATAAACTAAACATGAATTATAGACTAAGTGATTGATAATAGTCAGCATCATAAGAATTTCATATTTTGCTCCGGCAATAATAGAATAGACGACAAAAAAAGATTCATAAGAAATTTAGAGAATGGTCATTCAGGAAAACGCTTCCCTAAAGCAAGAAATGTGAGCAAAGTTCAGCTTAAGGGAGTGTATGTGCCAGTTATACTAAGTGTGACCCTCATCAGTAGAATTTTACTATCCTTGGTACGGGAGGATTACCGCAAGGCAAGTAAGGGTCATCGATGATGTGAAAGGATGCCAAAGATGAAGAGGTAAAACATCTATAGATAGGTCATCGTAGCTCCAACTCTTAGTACTCCCCAAAATGGGGGAATATGGAATGATGTGGCGTTAAGCCAGAATTAAGTGGTTCTAGTAATTATAGAATGGTAAAGGAAGAATGCAAAAAAAAATGAAAAAGGAATGAGATTGCAATTATCCCAAGCCTACATATATGCTACGATTCCAGAACATTAAGCAAGCACGACGCCAAGGAAAGGAAGTAAGGGGTTCCATCCCGGGATGTTATTCATGAATAAGGAGTCGAGGCGAGATGTAAGTTAAGACAAGGAAATAACCCAAGAAAGATTAAGCGGAATATTGATATGATAATGGGCTAACGAGTAGTTAGTAACTGATTCGAGAAGAGCCTAGTTATGGCTAAATAGGAGGTCAAATATGAGTTAGTAGATTGTGCAAGCTAAAGATAGTAAAACTCAATATAGTGAATTCAGCCTCGCAGTAATGTCCTTGTAATACTTGAGAAATATTCAGATAGGAGTTGGGGTAGTTAAAGGTACCGTATGAGTGCTACGGAAATAAAAGATAGTACCACTGGGAAGTCAATTGAATATTAGTTCAGAAGTAACCCTACAAGCACATGGGCGTGGAGATAAGTAACTACGGACATTTATAGGCGAGTAAGAACATCGAAAACTTCTTAGGGTATACAATATAACGAGCTCGCAACATTACAAGAGTCAGAGAGTCCTCCTTAAGCACTACAATGAAAGACTAGCTGAGGAAGTAAGGAGGAAGGTGTCAACCTAAGCTTAGTGACCGAAAGAGGAAGTGATCTTATAATAACAATCTCACAATAATATTGTATGCATTCCATAAGGAAGTGACACCTACCGCGGCTAATGGACGGGAAGTAATCAAAAGTGATATTCAAGATGATATGAGTTGTATGGAATTCCAATATGTATGGGCACTAAGATAAGTTAAGTATGTACGCAACAAGTGGCAAAACGACCAAGAAAAGTAATTGCTTACATTTAAAGAAAGCTGAAAAGGAAAAGAGGGAATTATTCGATCAATAATCTAGAGTTAGTTACATTATGAACACACATAAGTGTTTGGAGTATTATCTATGCAGCATCTATGTTGACAATAATACGGTCGTAGGAGACTCTGGTATAAGTTAAAAGAAAGAATTGAGTTCGGGTCATAGACAAGGGATTGAATTGTTAGATGATGGTATCACGGATATTACATAGCGTCTATGAAAGACTAAAGTAATAACTAATACCATGAACTGCAGATCAGGAGATAGCGTAAGCCTACATAAAGGCTGATCAGAAGGAGGAGGAAACTAAAGAGTTACATCAACGAGGTAAATCAGGAATCTGATTATTAGACCCAGAAAAGTATAGAAATCGTAATTGAGCACATTACAGGGTCACTCTTAATATCAGAGGTACCAAAGGGATAGTATAACAACCATATTCTATAATGGCCCTACGATAAATCCGGTAGTACCAGCCTCATAAGATGTCAGTACGAAGCTCACATCGGACTGTATAGGCACCAGAGGTGCAAGTATTATAATAGAGCTTCAAATGGTGGATGTGATTTATACCTTTGTGGGAGAGAGGTTATGAAAGAGAGATAGAAGAATGTGAGGTGATATTTTAAAAGTAAGTAAGGTAAAGGTAAACAACGTACGAAAAACTCAAGTATAGAAGGATGAGAGTGGTCCATACTTCAGGTAAAAGACTAGAAGCGCTGGGATTCAGTATCCAGGAATGATAGCAGCGTCATCAGTGGCATATCTTCCAGCCTATGGTTTCTAAGTACCGAAAGGTCTAGTTAAAAGAATAAAGAAGAGTTTGAGATGATGTGATGTCTCACTCAATGTTTCAGAAAAGCATAAAGGGATCAGACACAAGCTAAAATATGGTAGATCAACAAGGTTTTAGGAAAATAGGAGTAAGGATAAGAAAAAGCAAATGAAAAGTTGACAAAAATGGATAAGTCCTCGAGATTAAGCACATGAAAACAAGAGAGCTAGTGGTTTCTCTAAGTTATACAAAGCTCAGTATAGCCTGAATGAACCCAAAGGAGTCTAAGACTAATGGCATTTATAAGAAATGGAATGTTGCCCTGGTAGTAGAATAAGGGTGTAATTGTGTGAGATAAAGGATGACGTTTGGGCCTTCGATTGAATAATAATTTGATGGAAAAAAAAGGAGAAGGAGAAAAGATTTCGTGGACGGTATGATATTAGAATAGCCCCATAAGGTGAATCATATCAAGGTACTATGAAATACGATTATGGAAATCACTTCAAATATTCCTCGATGCAATGTAAGCCCTAGTGACAAGGTTTTATGTAAGAAGTTTCAAGGTATCAGTGATATATTGTAGGTCAATATTGCGGCAAATCATAATGGATGGACAAAAGTCACAAAGTATGAGATGAGATTAGGTAATCATTCTTAAGATAAACGGTAAGGAAGAAGCATTAAATGACTTAGATTTGTACATATAGGATAAGCAACGAGAGTAACCTGGGGCTTGGTAGCAGACCTCAGTAACGACAAATTGAAGTAAGAGAGATGGTATACTAACCTACTTAGATGCAGTAAAGTCATACAAATGGATAATCGAGTCTATGAAATAAGATAAATCAATATTCGTAAATTCGACAAAGTATCGAGCAAATAACGTCAGTATACTTATAGATGCCCAGAGGGACATCTTATCAAGCTCTGTATATGTTCACAAAGTGAGGTCTAAAGATTGGCTAAAAGCTGGAGTAAAAAGGAGAGAGGATTGCATAGGCGTACTTACAAGGTTAGAGTCGTACAGTCTGCATGAAAGAATGTAGTAATAGTTACGGGATTGGAAAGATTCTGCCACAAGTCGTGGAGTGAGAAAGAGGCCTAAAGGGGGGAATGCCCTGGCCTTTGGATTTCATAGAACAATTACCTAAATGGCAAGTGGAGCATTAAGGTATTCACAAGAGCTATAAGTTATGAAAATGATAAGAGCATCAGTCAACATTTGAGGACGAATGTTCTAAAGGGGGGAATGATATTACGCCCCGCAATATTACGTCGATATTACGTCTCGCAGTATTATATTACGATGATGTTACGCCTTAATGTATTATATTACGATGATGTTATGCCTTGCAGTATTACATTACGATAATGTTACACTTCGCAGTATTAAATTACGACGATGTTGCACCCTGTAGTATTGTACGTTGAATTTGTCATAAGGTAATTGACATCAGTCCAAGGAAAAGATTATTTAGAGATTATAATGATTATACTATTTCAAACAAGTGATGAGTAAATTCGTGAAGGTGAGAGGGTAAGCAAATCGAAGGAGATGAATTCCATTGAAATTTGGCATTTTAGGATAAAATACGGCCCGAGCTAAAATACCCGGTATTTATGGACTAGTACCATACAAGGTACCACATGGCCATGATAGTAAGGTGTATAGAGTGTTAAAAGTGAGTAGTATTTTAAGTAAAGTGAGATAATTCTTAATTATGTGGGTAATTGGTTAATTATTGAATTTGTAAATAAATATTTAAGTGAAATTGTTGGATAATTATTGAGAGGACAATATCCACGTGGGGATATGTAAACATGGCAGCACATTGCCACCAATTCATAGCCTAAGTAGGTGGTGGCATAATATAACCAAAACTTGAATATAAGATTCATTTTGCTAGACCAACTATTGGAAATAAGTGTATTTTCCAATCATGAAAGTTGGATAGTTGAGTTATGCATCAAAAAGCACTCCAAATTAATGATTCTTCCAAGCCAAAAGATGATGTCTTGTAATCAAGACCAAATCCAGTAGTGACCAAGAACGCAAGAGATGGAACATGAAATTTGCTTTGGAAAAATTCATACAAGATCTGATTATGCGAAAGATGCAATTCTAAGGAAGCACGGTATAATATTTCTCAAGAATATCATACGAATTTTTTTCCTACTTCGATTCGTCGTTACATGTTTTTGCAAAAGAGAATCGGTTCAGGTATGTTAAGGCTATCTCTTTTTTCTTTTGGCATGATCTATACGATATGAACGAAATGAGAAAATGCACAACTTTCATAAATGATTCTATTCATAGAAGTATTAGAGGTGTCTATGTTTTTGAATTTCCATGTGTCATATTATTCTATCATTTGTTCATGGGTCTCAAAAATATGTAAGTTGGTAAAGTTTATTTCATGATATTAATCAAAGGCATAATGGTCTTATGACGTACCAAGAGATTTTATTAACGTATTTCATATGCATTTCATGCATTTATACATGCACATTGACCCATGACCAGAAGACGTTATATACGCGTATATATGTATATTATATGTATATGGGATATGGGAAAAATGTTACGGTGTCATACACGCACCACCACCTGATCAGCTGGTATACGTTGATGATTTTGCTCATAGTGGCCAAGATGATATGATGGGATGCCCTCAGAAGCTTGATGATGTTATGAACACATGTACCTATGTACGACATGACATTCATATGCATATGCATGACACTATAATTATTTCATGAATTACAAAGTTATTCAGACTTACAGGTTGAGTCATTTACTCTATATTTCTTCCATGTCTGTTATGTACTTATTTATGTGCCTTACATACTCGGTACATTATTCGTACTTACGTCCCTTTTTCCTGGGACGCTGCGTTTCATACCCGCAGGTTCCGATAGAAAGGTTGAGAGCTCTCCAAGTAGGCTATCAGCTCAG
Organism: Nicotiana tabacum; assembly: GCF_000715075.1. Taxonomy (NCBI): domain Eukaryota; kingdom Viridiplantae; phylum Streptophyta; class Magnoliopsida; order Solanales; family Solanaceae; genus Nicotiana; species Nicotiana tabacum. The sequence goes on from NC_134085.1 coordinate 141,291,141, forward strand.
CGGAAGATGTTGGTGCGCTCCATTTGCTTCGGAGTTGCTTGTTTGGTTAGTATGATTTAGACGTGTACTGTTTGGTATGGCGGGACTCTGTCCCGACCTTTATGAAAATTATGTATTCTTAGAGGCTTGTAGACAGATGTCATGTACGTAAAAGATTGTACGGCCTTGTCGGCCTATGTTCAGTATACGAGTGGTTATTTTGGTCTTATAGGCCCGTACTTCTTATGTATAAGTTGGTATCACGTGTTGTATTCTACTTATCTCACGGCAGCCTTCCGGCTCAGTATTCTATGATAGTATGACATAAAAAGATACGTTATGTTGGTACTCGGTTGAGTAAGGTACTGGGTGCCCGTCGCGGCCCATCGGTTTAGGTCATGACACGAAAAATATATTCTTTGTATATATATACATTCTATATGTTATATACAAAAATTATATAAATTTTATACACTTTTCCAGTTACCGAATATAAATAGTTTGTGACGTGGGCTAAAAGTAATAATACCCCTTTTCCTTACTCTTAATTATATGAATATTACATTTATCTCGATGTTAACTGTTATTACACATAATTTATTCTTATTTTAAATTTTATACACTTTTTATTAATAAATATAAAAACACGTACGTACACTAAAACTACTACACCTAAATATGTCTATACAACAATACCAATATTATTTCTCAATCTCAAATTGGATACCTAAATATGTCCATGAAAGGAAAAAACACACAGGGGTTGCTCTATCAACACGTGTCAACCAATTGTTTCCGTTGACTGCTTCATGCAACTGCATGCAGAAGGACACGTAACCCCCTGACCAGAATAGAGGCCACACTCCCCGCTTCCTACATCTCCATCTTCTCTCCCTCATCAATTACTTACTAGCTTTCTTAACTGTAGAGAGATCATCATTTCGTCTTCTTTTTCAACAATAATGGTGAAACTAGCATCAGCACGCGAGATCCGAATGTACGGGCCAAGGTTGACCCGAAACAGATTCGAGTACATCAACGCGGGTCTATACATGTTCTCTACGATTTTGCTCGTAGGTGGGTTCGCGGCTCAGTTTTCCAAAGAACCCTTGTCCGGTTTGGTTCTGTTGCTATTAGCGTTGGGAGAGATCATTGTAGTGAATGTGCATGATCTTATGGCTCATCTTGCTGCTATTGACTATAGATTTCTGTTGCTCGGATTTGACCCGCAGCTTGCCCTTGTTGAGTTTGCTGTACCTGTAGTTCAATCCTTGGGAACTCTTCTTTACTTCTTAGGAATTCTTTTTCTCTTCACTAAGGTAAGTCCTTTATTTATTTTCTTTCTGCTTTACTTTGTGTATTAAAAATATGGATTTAAACTATATAAATTCAGTGTAAAAATTCCTTTTACTATCGGTGTATGTGACCCGTGATAACAAGGTAGTTACCATTTTTATCATATTGATTTACCTATAATATCTATGAAGTAACCTAAGTGTGTAGTATGTTTTATATTGTTAGCGCATAGAGCGTAAACTCTTAAATTGCATAGTGATTAAGCATATTGCGGCTAAAAAGAGGGAAGCACGGTGCACTAAGCTCCCGCTATCCGCGGGTGGGGAGGGCCGGGCTATTGTACCCACCCTTACCCAGTGGCCCTTACCCAGTGGCGGTGCCAATGCCACTCATTGGCATGGGGAGTCAATTGACACCCCCTTCGTTCGAAAATCATACCGCGTAAATAGGTTAAATATTTTATTTTTACGTATATATACTATGTGTTGACTCCCCTTAATTTTTTCATATGCTTGCTTATTTATATTTTGACACTCCTTGGGGAAAATTCTGACTCTGCAAGAAGCTATTTTCACGGCTCGAACCCGTGACCTTCTGGTCACGCCAAGCAACTTTACCCGTTACGCCAAGGCATCCTTTCTAAGCATTGCTGGCTAAATTTTAAATTTTGGATATATATGTAGTTTCATGAGTGTACTGTTTTTCCTGAATTCTTTATCTGATGTATTATGTTTTATAAAATTAATGTAGGCAGAAAAGGGGTATGACAATTACAAAGTGGAGAAGCAAGCTGTGAATCTACTTATTGCTGGCCCTGCTCTGTGGCTGCTTGGTTCAATTCATAACTCGTGTCAGATTTATGAAAGAGCAGATGGACATGTTCAAATCTTGCAACAAAGCGTCAACATTCCTTTCTTGTTGGGCAGTTTACTGTTTCTAGTAGGAGCACTCCTCAATTGGAGAGAGCAATCAGGACATGTCCACCATGGCTTGAAATTGTTAGTAAGTAATCCAACATCTTACAAATTATCGATATGGAAAATCTTTTTATGGATGTAGTGTTTAACTCGCTCATAGTCTCATACTACCTATATGATCGTATCACCTATGATCTTAGGGCTCGTTTGGTACGTGGATAAGAGATAATTAATTTCGGGATTAAATTTGAGATGAGTTTATCCCACGTTTGGTTGGGATGGTATAACTAATGTAGTGTTAATTTTATACCTATGGGAGGGTGGGATAAGAATCCCGGGATAATTAATTTTGAGATAACATCCAACCAAACGACCCCTTAAAGTATAAACTTGTAGAAAGAAAGAGGACATTTGTTGGCCAAATACACATAAGGTAAGGTTGAGTCCCACATCTCCCTGAACTATAATTGCAAGTTTTCCCGCAGAAAGCTCTCTTGAGAAGAACGCTATATTTCTTTAGTTAGTTCTCTTGATTGTAAAGACACTCATTTACAGTTGCTCATTTGGAGAGCATGATCTCTATCTTTCAGTTGAGAAAGTGGAGGAAATGGTTTAATTAAGAATAAGGAAGTAATTTAATTAGAATATCAGATGTGCATAGCGAGAAACTGCCTGACCTTGTCAACCAAGCATCAAAAAGAAAGGAAGGAGAGGAAAACCTCATTTTTGGAAACTTTCCACAAGTCATCTTTAACCTGGAATGTTATTTATATAGCAATAGTCTGATTGGCGAAATATAGTGCGTATTGAACGACGTCATACAGACACTTCATTTAGCCAATCCAACTTGTGTGTAAGGCATTCTTATTGGTTGATTTCCTTTTTTACTCGGTTTGTCACCTACTATTTATAGGCTTTTACATATTAACACTGTTTGAATGCTTACGGGTACTAGAATCTGTTGCACTGCCTTTTGCATAGTTTGATTAAGTAATTGAGTAATTCTGAAATGATGCAGAGTGAAGAGTGGGTGTGGTTGGGAATGTTTGGGAGCCTATTGCTTCTCATTGGAGGACTAATGAACGTGGTAAAAGTGTTCAAGATGCAACAAATGAGTGGATTGAGGCTAGAGAAGCTACGAGGCGGAGCACAGGAACGACTAATGCAAGAAAGAGAAGGGCAAATGCCACTAATTATAGAAGAGCAAAGGAGAAGGAGAAACTCACCCGAGGAGGGAACAACATCAACTACTGTTGCCCCAACTCCCTATAAGGATGTTCTTGTTGGTCAGGCTTGAGTTAATCGTTCGAGGGAATTCTATGCATTACTCCCATCTCATATAAACTTCGCCAACTGCTCTTGGACAGTCATACAACACGAGGATATACAGAAGGTTTACAAGTTTTGCCGCTAATTTCTCGTAAATTTGCTGATTTTACATGTGCTTATTGACAAGATTTCGAGAGCTCGTATATTACTATATTATACTCACTTGGATTTGATGTTGAATAATACGATGTCTTATTTATACTAGTGTATGGGTTACCGGAACATTGTGTTTGGCCCTTGCCTTGAATATCAGTTTGAGTAGTAACTAACGATGCAAAATAGCTGAGTAAATCAATCTCCAGAAGTATCAGGATCCAAGAACAACTCAAAGTAGCTAGTCTGTCATCTTTTTTTCTTCCTCTTTATCCTTCATCTTTATTATTTTTCCTGCAAAGTTACATTGGGAATGACATTTCTCTGAAAGAAGCAGAGAGTTAGTAAAGTATGATGTTAAAATAGGACATCTTATTTTCAAAAAATTGATATACAATTCCCCAGTTTACATGCAAAATTTTACCCAATACAGGGTATTTTTAATTTTAAAGTGGCTGAAAAAGAAAAACGGAAAAAGAAATCCTGAATTCCTACCAAGGCTTACAATACTCTACTGAAGCTACCTGTTCTGTCTGCTGCCAGGAAATGAAAGTCCTATAAATATGTTACAACAGTGAGGAAAAAGAAATTTTATGATCTGTAGATGAAATAATCAGACTAGTGTCTCGTATAAACTGTACATTAGCTCCCTACACCAGCTGAGATGATCACCCATGGAAGAGAAAGCGACACCTAAACCAATGCAAGTGCTTCTTCGTCTTGTGGCTGCTGCTGTTGTTCAGAGAGCCGTTCTTCAGATAAAGGGAGAAGAATTCGCCTTATTTCTTCTGAACTCAACGTTTCACACTCTAGAAGTGCATTCGCCAGAGCATGCAGAGCCTTTTCATGCTGCAATATAAAAGAAACACAGTTTAGAGCAATATTTCCAATCTATGCTGCGCGGTTAAAACAAATTCATGTAATGAGGACGCATCTTTTTAATCACTAGTGAGGATTTATGGGGCGCAGAGGGGCTGCTTAAACTTTTTCACTGCTTTTGCTCATTAAATAAACATGGCACAATACCAGCCATTAGGGATAAAAATCATATAGCTACAATGCTTCAATGGCAAAATAATCTCCTTAAAACCAAATACTTGATTCGATTAACACATCTATACAATTCTTTTTTAACACATCTATAAAGATATTTTGTCTGAATAAATACTATAACAACATACCAGTATAATTCCACGGGTGGGGTCTGGGGAGGGTAGTGAGTACGCAGACCTTATCCTACCTGGAGAGGTAGAGAAGCTGTTTTGAAAGACCCTCGGCTCAAGAAAAGGTGAAAAGGAAGAATAGGGGAGAAGAAGAGGCTGTTTTGAAAGACCCTCGGCTCAAGAAAAGGTGAAAAGGAAGAATAGGGGAGAAGAAGAGAAGGAAAGAGGGGGGAGGGGGGAGAAAGGCGATAAGCAAAGAGGAGAAAAAGTAGCATCAAATAGTAACCATCAGGGAGCAACAATATCCAATAAAAGTAATTATTTTGTCTGAATGAATCATAAAAGTAATGTCTGATAGTTGCCGTACCTTCAAAGTGTTAGGAATTAGGTACAAACTTAAAATCTGAAAGTTGTAAGGCAAAAATTTTCCTTTTACTATTTCTTTACAATATGTCCCCTACTTGCTCTATCAATTTTCAATTTAAGATGTTCCAAAATGTTTCACATACTTCTACATTAATAATATTTTACGCAACTTTCAACAGTTGAGTCTGGATCACATTTTCTTTTTTGGTTGTTTTTTATAGTTATGAATCGTTGATGTTCCTTCTCAAAAGAAAGTAACGAACTGTTAATGTTAAATAAATTTGCTTGAAACTTTGTCATATAGAGTATGTTAATTCCAGAAGTATGTCAATCATTTAGGGGCATCTCAAAATAGAAAAAGAATTGTCTCATAAATATCCACCGAATGTTGGTGCGAATCCCATACCTGCTGGTGTCTTGTCATGCCGACACGGGCAGTAATCAATGAATCCGAGCAACATAGGCTGAGATAAATGTTCCGTTACTTCTATTTATCTAAATAGGAAATTAAGTATTTTCCTGTATGTTGAAAACGGTTCCATGTAATTGGGGATTGATTTTTCCACCTGCCCTCATTAGCTTTAGGCGAAACAACCTTGCATGGAAATTGTTATTCAAGAGTAATGAGTCATTCGTTACCTATATTGTACTTCATAATTCACCTTCTCCATAGGAAGTTGCCAGAGTCTTGAGAGACCAAAATAATGTCAACCCATTGAAAAGACTAAGATTGTCTGCACGCTATCATACACTCTGAAGTACTTAAACCTATGCATCTACTTGGATTTCTAAAGATACTATCAAATACTGAGCAAGACGATGGTTGTAAAAGGATGGAAGGAAAGATACTATCAAATACTGAGCAAGAAGATGGTTGTAAAAGGATGGAAGGTAGTATTGCTCTATGATCATTCATTAAGATATGTAAGACAAACCTTCTTTAGGAGGGCCTTTACACGATCATAAGCTTCTCTTAGAAGTTTAACCACCTGTGCATCAAACGAACAAATTTATAAGAGCTTACCAACCCAAATAAAAACTATAGATAACACAATATAGTGAACTAGAAATTTTTCACCAGGCCACTTGTTACAAAAGGTAAGAACATAAAAAGTTAAAAAAAAAACTGTCGGGCTAAGCACATACCTCCGCGTCAATACGTGATTGCATTTCAGCACTTGGCCGCTCTTTGATGTGAACAGGTCCAATTGCATCACTCATCCCACAGGACGATACCTACAGAAGAATGTGACACTGTCATACCCGTGTAACAGAAAGCTCATTCTAACAAATGAGTAATAACGTTACTCACAGCTTATAGTATACATAACACAGACAAAGAAAATGAAGAAACAACAATATCAGACCGACTCTTTTGACTCTTCCTATGAAGCAGATCTGGAGAGAAATCTTCCAGCTTTTGCCTGTGGGAAGCTACTCTTGCAGCAAATCATATGGGGGAAAACCTAAGTTGTTTCTGACTCATGTCTAGAGATTGCCAAATACTGCCGGCACAGATAATGAGAGGTTATGTTTGTTTTCTCTTTTCTGTTTCCATCATGTTCGGCTATGCCTCGATTAGAGAACTGCTAATTTTTACTTGCATTGACAAATAGTAGTAGATGGAGGAAAAGGAACTAAAGGTGATCCTATTTTCTCTATTTCTATTTTCCAAGGCACTTGTGCCTTTGGGTTGAGAAAAGTTCGAGGGCAAACTAAGGAAGCAAAATGACTTCAGAACATTGAAGCTTCAGATCGGCAGACTCAATTTTCTGTGCCCAGCATAGCCTCAAAAAGCACGGATTTAGTTGATCTTTATGCTATTTTTTTTTTTTGAATTGTTAACTTTTGTATATATTAATAAAAACAGTACAAAGGTTGGACTGGAAACCCAATTTACATGTAGATTACTACCAGAAGAACCGATGTGCTATCCTAGCAAGATCCTAGTATGTCTACCATTGACATAGTAACTTCCGTGTAGATCTGTTTACACCAAAAACAAAATAGAAGAATACAATTAAGTTTGATCTTCTGCACTGACTTGCTTCTGTCTTCAAAACATCTAGCATTCCTTTCCTTCCAAACCACCAGATACATGCTGGGACCATCCTCCATCTGTCTCTGTTATTCGCTTGAACTCCCGCTTCCTCCCAACTAAAAAGAACTTCATTAATCCTGTATGGCATTGTCCAAAAAATACCCCTGAGACTAATAAAAATTTTCCACAGATGGTCTGTTATCTTGCATTGTAGGAATAAATGGCTAACCGTCTCAGCATTTTCCCCACATAGATAACATCTTGAACACAAAGAGATTCCTCTCTTTATGAGATTATCCTGTGTTAAGACAGCCTCCTTTGCTAGTAGCTAGGAGAAACATGCTACCTTATAGGGAACCTTTATTCTCCATATATGCTTCCATGGCCAATCTGAAGATCATTTTGATTCAAAATCTTATATGCATCCTTCACCATATAGACCCCACTATTGTGCGTCTGCCACCAAAGTGAATCCACCCCTTCCTGTGTTCCTTTAAATGCTTCCAGCTCCTTGTAAAGATCAGCTAATCTTGTTATCTCCCAGTCATTCAATTGTCTTCTATGAGTGAGATCCCAACCTTGTTATCTTTATGTTATTTTAGTGCACAGATTTAGTTGATCTGTCTGATAATTTTGCATAGGACAATCTTTTCTTCCCAACACCCTATTATCGTTTAGGTAATTTCTTAGGAAACCTGCAATACAACGGTCATTCCTCTTTGATGTTCACATAAATATCAACTTTCATTCTGCAGTTACCGGCGAGAAATCAAAAATGGAATAAGCACTGCCCTGTACAATTTCACTATTTCTGAAGCAGAAACTCAAGTCTCATAATGTTGATGAGAAAACAATACTTTCTCAACAACATCAACCCAGTAATAATCCCGCTATGCGCGGGGTCAGGGGAAGGGCCGGACCACAAGGGTCTATCATACGGAGCCTTACCCTACATTTCTGCAATAGGGCCCGTGACCGCGTGGTCACATGACAGCAACTTTACCTCGGTTAACAAATTCTGGCATATCAATGCAGCTAAAAGCCAAATGAGCACTTAAAAGGAATATCATGCAGTCAGTAAGAACATTATATTTTGATCTGCATGCATACATTGAAATGTATAGGAGTGTAAATAACTGTTGATAAGTAAAAAAGAAACAAGGAAACAACTTCTTATCATAGCTAATATTTATAATTCATGATGATCTATGTACTTTTAAACCGTATGTAGTCTTGAAGGTGTCTGAAAAATAATTCTTGTTAAGTAAGCTAGAGAAATAGACAGGGAAGAGAGAAGAAGTATTCTACTACATGTATTGGCTATTTCTTTCACTATAACAGATGTTACTAAGTAGCGAAATTGTACCATGTATTGAGCAAGTTCTGTAGCTGTGTGAAGGTCACTAGTAGCCCCGGTAGTTACATTGTCTTGACCAAAGATCAGCTCCTCAGCTACTCTTCCTCCCATACAAACATCAAGCCGTGCTAACAACTGCTTTTTGCTGATTGATGTCTCATCATTTGAAGGAAGCTGTGTAACCATTCCCAAAGCAGATCCACGTGGCATGATTGTAGCTTTATGGATTGGATGTGCACCTTCAGTATTCAAGGCAACAATTGCATGGCCACTCTCGTGATATGCAGTTAGCTGAAAAAGAATATATTTACCACAATGGTTAGCATGCCTGGATATCATAATATTGCCACCATAAATCATGAACAGGTGGAAAACAAGTTGTTGGTACACTATGGCAACATTCTGACATTCGTTTCATTCACTATACAAGGGGTTGACCTAGAATCTACACGGCATTCATAAAATACACAGCTTGATGTTTTGAGGCCAAATAAGTTCTTTCATTCTAAATAATTTTGCCAGTTCGTAAACATGTAAAATCAAACAATGACATAGATACAAAAATTCAATGCCTGATGTTAAATCAAATCAAACTTGCAAGAGCAGGGTACAGGATCCAAGTGTGAACATAGTTTTCATAACAAAGCAGAATACCTTCTTTGAATCTTCTGACAGGAACATGGTTTTGCGTTCTGTTCCCATTATTATTCTATCTTTTGCAAACTCCAACTGTGATGCATTTAGCTTCTCAGCACCTTCAACAGCAGCCTTAATGGCAGCAATATTCACAAGGTTTGCCAAATCTGTTTCAAACAGAAATGATAGAATAATATATCCAGATCAACAGTGTTCCTAGAAAGGAATTAGAATGTAAGTTCAATATTAAGTGTAATCTTAAAAGACAGTGGCGGAGCCAGAATTTTCATTAAGGGGTGTCAAAATATACAAAAGTAAACATATCAGAAAATTAAGGGGAGTCAATACATAGTATATATACATATAAAATTTTCTTTTTACCTACCTACACAATGTATTTTTCTGCGAAGGGGTACCGTTTGACACCCCTTCCTATAAGGTGGCTCCACCACTGTTAAAAGAGTTATACTATTAGTTAGATATCGTCCCATATGGAACAAATATCATATGAGTCTTGGATTTGACACCTATAAATAGGTGTTTCTTGTATGCCATTATTAGGGAAAATGATGTATCAATGACATCACTATTCCATTTATAATTAACAGTGGAATGATGTATCTAGGAGAAATCTCAGACATTAGTCAAATGTTGAATACTAAAAGAAGTTCATAGAGAACTGCTATCCCAAGGAAGAGATAACGCACAAAGCAATGGATACAATAATACAAGATCTTTGTTCAAAATGTAATCTAGTTCAGTAATCTGAAAAAATAGTTACACCCTCTATTCTAGTTTATGTGACACGCTTTCCTTTTTAGGCCATTCCAAAAAGAATGACACACTAAATTTGAAATAATTAACTTTACACTTCCCGTTGTACCCTTAATGAAAATTTTTATAACCATGGCGTGTTTAATTCCACAAGTTTCAAAAGTTATAAGCACACAAATGCTGGGGCATGTTTTTAACCACAAATTTCATAAGTTTTCATTTCTTTCTTAAACTTCATGCTAACTCAAACTATGTCACATAAGTTGGACTGGAGGGAGAATAAGTTAGGGCTTTATTCATGTAATTGGCCCATGAACTTGCATAATATTTGCTTTTGTGGATCGCGCATATCCATTAACTTTCCTTTCACTCGTCCAGAGTTATCTTGAAGAGTAAACCATGTCCAGCCGATTGGATATATGATATAGCCATCTTCACAAATCCAATCTTCTTTTGCTATATATTTAAAAGATCATAGATAGAGTCCACGTTATGAGGATCCTCCATTTCAAGCTTGAGAAGGTAGTATAACATCTCATTAGACACCAATTTTAGGATAAAAACGATTCAGATTAAATGGGAAACTTAAGCAAAAGAAAATGAACATAAAGTAAAATGAGCAGTGTACATACCTGCTCCATTGAATCCTGGTGTTCCACGAGCAATCGCTTTCACATCGACATCATCACCAACTGGTTTGTCTTGCAAATAAAGCTCTAAGATCTCTTGACGGCCCCGCACATCTGGGTTTGGAACTACAATCTAGAAAATGTAGGTTTGATGTTAACAGCCTGATGATGGACCATTATTATATAAGAAAAGAGCAATTTAACTATTCCTCACATTCATAGCTTACAATGTGTTTTCCAAAAGCAGAAGGATCAAAAGTCCTCCAACAAAATTCTGTCTTAGTCTGACATCTCAGGATAATGAAATGTATTAACTCAAATTTAGTATATACTGTATAATTTCACGACAAAAAATGCTCCCTTGAAATTTGCTCTTGTTCCGATTTCCAAATGTAATTCATGGAGTTGTTAATGGACATTCAAACTTAAGGCATAGCTTTAGTGTGACGAAGCTGCACGACACCACCCCATGCACAACTATCAGCGTGAAGTTAGTCAATTTGAAAAAAGGTTAAATCAGTAGGATAGTGTGACACAACTTTCTCAGGTAAATAAATTCATGATAAGCAACCGGTCTACTTGTCAGCAGACAAGTGTTAAAGAAGAAAAAAATACTCCAATTAGTGCCTTCAAAATACTCTCGTTAACACAGTGGAGAAAACTACTGAAGACCCCAAATTTATTCCTTCAAAAAAACATTTTAAGTTTGGAAGTAGAAAAGCAATCAAACAGGCTGGAAAAGCTCCAAAACACTTACATGCCTATCAAATCTACCGGGTCTTGTCAAGGCAGGATCAAGTATATCAGGCAAGTTGGTCGCAGCCATCAATATTATTCCCTGCATAAGTCAAATATACACTCCAGTTTCAAGTTCAGAGAGGAATCATGATCTAGATACTTTAACTTCAAGCCATTTACCTCATTTTGCTCAAAACCATCCATCTCAACAAGTAACTGATGCAGTGTTTTCTTAGTATGACCTTCCCACTGCTTTCGAGTTGATCCAACAGCATCAATTTCATCAATAAATATGATGCATGGAGCCTAAAAAAGAGAAGACACATGAAAATTAGATAGCAGTTCCAAGAAACTGATTGAGCTTCTTCAGAAAGGGAAACGGACATCAAATCCCTTCCTATTCCAAGTACAAGGACAAGGAACGGACAAAGCAGATTATCTCACATGATAGAGACACATGGAGCTGAAAGGGGACTTATGATTAGGTTTTAACAGCTTTAGCAAAATTGGGAGTTCTATTTATTTTAGCATTTCGGGCAGGAATAACAAGTTTGACGACAACATAAATTCAAAGCAGATGCTAGGGCATCATGCCCCTTATCAAGTTTTACTAGTTCCAAGAAAACCAGAAAGTTACTTTCCTAGTACATCAAGGCCTAATATTAATAAACAGAATTTCTAACAACTGGTTTGTTTGGAGTTACCACAAAAACCCCTCTCACATTAGTTGAATCCCTTGTTCCCTCCAAACTCTTGGTTTAAGAATGATGAAAATTCCTTTAACCCATTGATGAAAGCGCATTCTTATGGACGGCCCAAATAGAAAGTATGCCAAATGATTACAGACATGAAAGTATTAAAGAGACTGCAGTTTCACAAAGCCATAAAGGAAACTTTCATAACCAATTATGAGTGATCTCCACCCACTTCTTTCATTACTATGTAACTCAAACCAAAATTTATTTGAGAGATTAGTAGGCATGAATACGTTATGATACATGCAAGTTGGTTCTCTATGCACTCAGAAAACACATTGTGTCACAGCCAGACCACTTAAGCTCAAGTGAGATCTTTTCAACCATAGCTCAGCATTGACTGAAAATTTTCAGCCCAGAGTCTACCTAGTACATTTCACATGATTTTACATCTGATAGTTAAAAGTGATCTTCTCTAGAAACCACAATAAGTAAGTGGCGTATAGTCAATCAACCTTCTTCTTAGCAGCTTGAAACAAAGATCTAACACGTCGAGCACCAACTCCCACAAACCTGAAAGAATGTAAAATTTCCCAGGCAAGTTAATTAGGTCATAAGGTTAACCAAAGTAAGATCTTGAAAAGACAGGAAAATTTGCCCAAATCCACACAAAAAAAAAAATCAAGCATTTAAAAATCACATGTGCACGAAACAGACAGTATCCTCTAAAAGGAACAGAAGGATGGACTTTCACAGTAAAATCATGGTACAAGACTATCCCATAAAAACGGTCCTCAAGTTCCCTGGCCATGGAAGAACCATATGGTAAGTTAAAGCCTCCTACAGCATTGCTTGCTTCAGTTGGCCGGCAGCACCTGGATCATGCTTGACCCAGCATAGTTACCGCAAAGAGACTTGCTCGGTTGTATTGGATGCCCCTAATGTGAAAAGGAAACTGAAGATGTTATTCACTTATTTTTGCATTGCAACTTCACAAGTCAACTCTGGCACAGTTTTGACTCCTTTTGTTGGTAAAGTGGGTCGTGCCAAAGAAACCAAGAAGCTGCTAGAATGCTGGAGCAGGAGCAGACTACAAGGAAATTCTTTTTTTTTTTTTTGTGTGTGGGGGGGTGGGGGGGGGGGGGGTGCAAGGAAGCTAAAGCTGCCTAGAACACCATTCCTGTATGCATTTGCTAGGATACTTTGGAGGGAAAGGAATCACAGGATATTTTAGGGCAACACCAACACTATCTTCAGATTAAAATACAAATTTACTCTCTAGACAGCCATCTGGCACAAAATGGTTGACATCCATGAAGTAGACACTTTACTCGACTTCCTCAGCTTCATAAGTATTTAGATTTGGAAAGAGTTGTTGCTAACTGTAATTTTGTACATAATCCAGTACCATCTTAGAGCTGGAATAAATCAATAAAATCCACCTTGTCACATGTGCACGAAAAGAAGATCTACCCTATATAGCTATTGAGACCTCCATTGACCAAATTTAGACACCGTGACATGCATAGGCCTGTGCAGACATTACCAATCCTCTCTTCACAGTTAAGAGTTAACATGAAAAAGTTGTGATATCAATGAGAGTTATCATCCAGTTTCCTAGATGATGGGAGCAAATCACTGAAGATTTGTACATATAATGGACAAAAACTGACAAAAGTAAATTTTTAAGCACCAAGTGACTTGCTATCCATGAGAAGAAACTAAGCTCATTCAAGAAAGTAAGGGGAGATCACAAATCTTAATTTTATCCATGAGTAGTAGACATACATTTCTTCAAATTCAGAGCCTGCCTTATAGAAGAAAGGCACCCCTGCTTCTCCAGCGATAGCCTTCAATCAAGATAATTAAGCATGATTAGCATAAGTATATATGCTTATGTTGACATACAAGAATCACAAATGCAAAAGGCAGTTTTCTGAATGCAGGACGAATACAGAATTTTGTACAAGGAAGAGAACAAGATTATTTTTTTATTTTTTTGACAAAGTAACAATTCTATTAATTAATTAATATGCGATACTAGAAGAGAAATCTTTAAATAATTAAAAAAAGGACCAAGGCAGACACTTGAGAAAATATTCAAGAACGGAAGGAATAACTATGTTTTGTAATTGCAAGGACAACAAATCTTAAATTACCTCACTTTAGCAACCAAAAAAAAAGAAGGGATAACAAATCTTACATTCCCAACAAATAGGAAGAGGAAAGAGTGAAGAAGAGACCTAATCAGAAGACTCACAACTAACAAGAAGAAATTTCATCTGAATTTGAGCATAGTTGGAAGTGTGCAGTGCATCTGGAATTATAACAAAGAACACAGGTAGCCAACACATGGAAAACCCAATGTGGACAACTACTTCAGTGTAAAATGTAATCAACAGCTTACCTTGGCAAGGAGGGTTTTTCCTGTTCCAGGAGCTCCAGTCAAAAGAATGCCCTAAAAACAAGATAAATAATTCCTTCATGAAAAGGATAGGGGGTGGTTTACATAAAAGAAAGCAAAATTGACAATGACAAGCCAGAATAAATAAGCATAATAAGCACAAACCTTCGGCAACTTTCCCCCAAGCCGAGTGAACTTAGCAGGATTTTTGAGGTACTCAACAACCTCCTCAAGCTCTTGCTTAGCATCATCACAACCTTTGACATCCTTAAACGTTTTGACATTCTGCGTCCAAAAGAAAAATAAATAAACAAAAACTACTGCAATTATCCAAGATCCACAAACAAGAAAAGTCATACTTCTCCCAATCCCTATTGGGCAATCCCCAGAAGGAAAATTGAATCTCTAGAACGAACTGGCACTATAGCATAAACGTTTTTTGTTTTTCCTTATCAAAAAAAAAAGTCCATCGAGTAGATAATCCAAACTATTTGTCTATCAAAAACTTCAAAACAGTGCGCAAGAATAAGAAGCAGCATTTATACATGGTTGAGCCTTAATATACAAAAGGAGAATGATGTATGACTCTTAGAAGTTGTTAGTTGTTACTAGTTAACGAGAGAGCGGATGCTCAAAGAGTTACTCCTGAACAGATGAAAGATTAAGAGAAAATCAAACAACCAAGACCAATGAGGCATCAACATTTATGTTAATAAAATATAAAACTGATATGGAATTAAGTTATGTAGGAATAGCCTGGGATAAAAAAGATACTTGAAGCTGTTCCCTTTTCCAGATTACACTTAATTGATCAGTAGTTGAGATCTGATTACGCAAGAGCATAGAAAATTACAAATGAGACGTCTCAATCCTCCAAATTTCCTGAATCCCAAGTTTCTGGACGAAATTCCCAGAGACAAGAGTTCTCTTTTCTAATGCCAAAACGAGGAAGCCAAACAAACTAGACATTTCACACAATGACAAGAATTGAGAAGCAAAATAAATGAAAATTAGCTTCCAATCTCTTTAATTAACATAATACATCAGAAGATTGTTGCAGAAGACACAAGCTTCATGTAACATCTCCAGAAAGAAAACATACCTTCTCAGGCATTATTTCTTTATTCAACTCTTTCGGGGCATAGGATGAGCTTGAACCGACACCAGAAGCTCCAATCCCACCTAAGCCACCAATATATTTCTGAAGTGCAGTAGCACCCATTATCCTGAACAAATGAATGTGTTCTTTTCTTAGTAAAAGTAAAGAAGGATAAGACTCATTATCTACCAACCAAAGACAAGAGAAGTTACCTAAAGCAAGGAAAGAGAGTGAAAATTAAGGTAGGACAGAGACACATTAGCTTAATATGCTAACTAGCAAGACATCAATCACATAAAAAACAAGCAGTGTACACCCCAATCCCTCACAAACTCTGGAGAAAGGGCAAGAGTATATTTAGAGACGTTACTAGGCCTCATTTTGTATATAGGGAATAGTAAAATCCAGAAGATAAGCTTACCAGACCAAGCCAATGGCAATAGTGAATATGATAGTTGAGAGAAACTCTTGCGCAAAACGTGATGATCTGCTTGAAACTTTAGGATCAACCTACATGAAAATAATGAAATCTGGGTTAAACAACCACATGCATGTGCAAAAGCATGACCCAACAAATGGATAACGTAATCATCAGCAGAACCAGTGGAAGCACGAAAAGCCATAAACCAAATTCATATTTAACTGTTAGTGACTCACAGGTGTTAGATATGATGGTTAATATGAACATTAGACTCCTTTTGTCAACAAAAACTGCAGTGCTCATGGTATCTTACCATCACAACATGCAATGGCTGCTTCTCGGAAATGCCAGGATTGAGAAACGGCTCATCCATGTTCCCTGATGCCCGCTGCTTCAATTCTTGCAACTACATTTTGATTCCATTAATCATCAAAAAATAGCACCAAATCAAGAGACAAGAACAGTATAAATTACAGGAGTGACCAGAACATCTAGAGTCCAAAATGATTTCCTTCCCTCCAGAAAATAGAAGCACTTAGGTGTCATTATGGAGATAGAATGAACTGAGACTAACTGGGATAATCAGGAACCCAGAATGTTCACTACTTAATGTCAAACACTAAAATGATTTATTACCACACAGGTGGAATTTGCCAATACACACCAAAAAATGCAAAGGTATTATGATCAAACAATTACCAGTGAAGGAAGACTAGAAGGCTTTCCGGATTGCTCATCAGGTAGATATTCGGCAATAGCATTTGTCACCACAAGAGCTCGTAAATATTCTGCGACTCCTCTACTGTCTACAGCATGAGCTCTCTGCTCAAAGCGCCGAATGACAGACTCAGGGCTAAGGTTGAAAAGATAAAGAGAACAGTGAATACTCTCTAAAAACAAATTTGTGTAGCTAAGGCAACTTATAGACTATCAAACCTAAAAAAGGAAACAAAAATAACTCGAACTGATCAGGTGAAAGACTTGAATACAGTAATTTACAGGAACTCACAAGCTGCATTCTTATTTTATTAGGCACCTCACATATGGGATTTTTTGCTTGTTCTTAAAATAGCGAGAGAATTGCAATTAGGCACACCAATCAAAAGCATCCATGAGGATAATGACCAATTAAACATTTTATATTGAAAGACGGGCAAAGATTGCTAAACATGGTATTATTATCAGTAATGAACACCACAATATTCCTTATTAAAAAAAAAAAGAATCTTTACTATTATCCTACCTCTTCTACATTAAGTCACTGAAGCATAAGACAGAACTAAGATAAAGGCTAAATCTTTTCTTGGAGAAGTAAAGCTATACCTGTGCTTGTTGAGTTCAACAAGCAAAGCACTCTGCAGAGCTGTGTCCTTAGGATTAGCATCAGCATCAGCAATCAATCTATCGAGACGCTTCTCTTGCTGCCAAAAGGGCCACCAACTAAACCAATCAGACAGCAAAATCTTCTCAAACCCATTCTTGACCTTAGCAAATAACCCCATCAAGAAAACCACTATAGGCAACTTCCTCTTCATTTCCCCATTCTCCTCCACCAATACCTCAGATTCCACAACATTACTCGCTTCTTCAATTGAACTACTGCTCTCACCAAAGGAGGAGGGCTCATTGAATTCTTGGGGTTTATTGAATTCTTGGGGTTCAATTTCATTATCATTATTATTGGATAAGGCAAAATCAGAACTGACATTTTCAGGAGTCAATGTACAGTGAAGGAGTAAATTGTGGCGGCAAAAACGAGGCTTTAAAGAAGTAAACGCAGTTGTTGTGGATAAACGAAGGGAGTAAAAGGGTTTGGAAGAAGAAAAATGGAAAAGAGGAGAAGGTAAAGGCTTGAAGATAAGAGAAGCTTGAAGAGTAGTCATCGCTTTCCTCTCTTTGTTTTCTTCGATTAGATGTTTATTAGGGTTTAAAGGAAGAAAAAAATAAGATACTTTGCCTTGAACTCAATTCAAAGATTCTTTACTGCAAAAAAGAGGATACGATTTTTTTAGTTTCTTGAAGAGTAACGCACTTCTCTTCTCCCTTTTGCTTGCTCTCACTTAGTTGAAGGGATTGAGAGAGAGAGCCACAGGATTGGGTTGCTTCTTGTTATGTTATACAATAAGGGAGCAAACAAGAAAAACCTTATCTCAATCAAATTGGCGCTCTTCTTCTTGTGGCCTTTATTATTTCACCCTTATTTTTTGAAAGAAAAAAAATACTACTAGCTTACATAGAGATTTTGAGGATGTCAACGGAGCCGAGCCGGTTCCCAAACTCCCAGGGGCCAGGGGTTAATATAAACAGCCGGTTTGGACATTTTCATACCCAAATACTTTTCAGCCAAATATGAATTTACTGTGCAAGTACCAAGCTCAGCATGGACCAAAGTTCATTACTTTTTAAGTGGCCTATCCTTCAGGACTGGAACTTGAAACCCCACTGGAGTCAACCAAAGTTCTCTTTTGTTGGTTTCACGTTCACTTCTCTTGGGGAAGTTTATACGTTGCTTTTTAGCTTATGCAAAATTCGAAAACCTGAGTTTGAAAACTTTCAAAAGAAATGAAAACAACATCAAACAAATATGTTATAAAACAAGAAGAAATTTTCCAAAACTGAGTTTACCCAAAGTTTGAAACAAACGCCATAAGATTCCATGTGTTGGCACACTTGGTGGTCCTTTGTTTTACTCTTTGTTTTCAACTTAACATGAATGGGAAAGAGTCGACGAGCTAATAAGTTTCACACAAGACAAGCGTGAATCAAAGCCTTTGCTCCATAATATAATTCATACCGATGAAAGATGATCAAGAATATTGTACAATGCAGTGTCTAAAAGCAGCAACGGGACCATTCAGTGCCCCAAAAGAAAAGAGCTACGACAGACAAAAAGAACCAAGATATGCAGTTAGGACCAAAAGACTTGTCACATTTTGGCTAACATCTCTCTGCAACAAAATTATGGACCCCTGGTATGAAAAGCTTGTTTCACGGTAGTGCTACTGTTGATGATAAGGAGGCATTGCAGTAGAATACGGTATGCCATTCCGTCCATGCATTGGAATCACCGCAGAACCCATCTGTGAAGGCACACTACCAGGTGGCATGTAAGGGTGATTATGCATCTGCATTGGCATTCCTGGATTTGCTGTGGCGGCAGCAGAGTTCCAGCCTGCAGAATGCTGAGGCGGAGCAACACCTGGAGCTGGAGCGTAATGGGCAGGGGCACTGTATGGATGAACACCTGGACCTCCTATCTGAGGTGGCTGCTGCCCAAAGATTGAAGGTTGAGAATTCAACATAGGGGTATTTGGGATTGTATAATCTCTGCTGCGATCATTATTAACCTGAAATCAGTAATGATAATCATTCATTTTAGGCCCCTCACAAGGAAAAGGAAAAAAAAAGGCTAAGGAGGCAGGGGAGTATAAGAAATGAGCAGATAAGAGATGGTTGACACTAAATCACAGAGTTCCCGTCACAGAGTAATATCTCAAGCTAATAAAGCTTTCTCCACAAAATTAAGCTAATAAAGCTTTCTCCACAAAATTGATTTTACCTTTATACTAAGATCAGTGTGTCGAGAGTAAGTGATATGAAGCTTGCAATATCCACCTTCATAAATGGAATGTCCTTCTAAAGCTCCCTTCGCAACAACAGCTGTGCGTACATCTGTAGAATTATCAAATTTATTGCTTAGTTCAACTCACAAGCATCTAAGTATAGAATAATCAATTCAGATCCATTACTTCTGAGTTTGTACAGCACCAATTCACAAGAGGAAACCGTGTTCTTCAGAGTATACGAGAGTTGAAAACATTTTTTTAACCAGTCTAAAATATTTCCTTATCAAAAAAAGAAAACATTTTTTTGACTAATACCCACTATTTTCTTTTACATAAGACGCTTGAGAGGAAAACCAAAGTTGAAAAAAAGGACTGCTGGAAGTATATGACCCAATAAATATTCACTAGAAAGTAGCCTTCTTGACTATAGAATGTCATACATAAATAAAAACATAATATAATGTCAAGAAGCTGAGAACAGTGTTTGGCCACTATGCCAAATGCTTTTAGAACATTGGAGCAATAAAGTGGTGACTTGCGACTTGCAAGGGTAAGAACAAACACTGGCAAATTATTGGCTGCATTTCATCTTACCAGGGTACTGTATCAGAGCCTGAACCCCTCCATTCTTATCAAACATAGCAATCTTTAGTACAGGACCGAAAGCTGAGAAAACCTGAGGACATATGAAGGAAAATGAGGAAGCAATAAAACAACTCAGAAAACAGGTCACAAGAGAATGTACAAAAGCTTTTTTTTAGCAACTGAAGAGGGATGTTACCGTGTGTAGGACATCCAAGGTAACTGCATACTGCATGTTCTCAATGGAAGCAAGAAGAACATTACTCTCAGGTTCCAGTTTCTTCCCATCCAAACCCAAACTGAACTGTGACACGGATGGAAGAAATTTCAAAGAAAGGACAAACAGCATCTCAAGACAAGCTTGCAACCTAGGAACATATCTCAAACCACAAACTAGAAAAAGATTTGCACACCATGTAAAGACATACATGCATACCAATCAATAAACTAAGCCTCAATCCCATATTAGTGTAGGATACACATTCAAACTTATCTGGTTAATTCCTGCTGTATGAAAGGGCAGTATCATGAAGTAATCCCACAGAAAGCACAACACCAGCAACAAGGAAACTGGAAGACAAAAATTTACCAATCCTAGAAAATCCTCTATGTGCAACTGATGCCTGCATACACACACACACACACACACACACACACACAGAGAGAGAGAGAGAGAGAGAGAGCTGTGACTGACGCATTACCTGACCACTTGCATCTATGGCTGAGGGAGCAACAGGAAGGTGAGGATTGGTGTAATCCCTAAATCAGAACCATATACACGATTTAAGATTCAAAGAGAGGAAGGCAATAATAAATCCAAACAATTAAGTCACATACACTATATAATAAAGTATGATGAAGACTGCGCAAAAGCAATCTATATGAACAGCTTTCAATAATTAAAACAAGTCATCAATTATGAATGTGTATGTTTGTATAGAAGATTGGGAGTCTTTCATTAGGTTCTCTACTTTTTGGTGCACTGCTTGTATACAGAAGTTTTCCTTCCCAGCAACTTTATCCGAAAAATAGTGCATGTGCGTGAGAGGAGGAAGATGGAGATCATTTTTACCTGCTACGATGACTCTGAAACTTCACGCTCAGATCCGTATGAGCAGAATATGTGATTTTAAGTGTACATGGTCCAAGTTCTGGAATCAAGTAACTAATGCATGAGAGAAGAAAAAATCAGTTAACTGCCCCTCATGAACAAGAAGTAGCTAATAAATATTTCTCCAGAACAGCAATTGAGTATAGTATGAAAATTTAGAGCATATATTTTTCCCTTCACAAGATCATAGAAATCAGAATTCCACTAATAGCTCTGAGCATAGGTACATTTAAGCAGCCGGCCGACCATCTGAATTTTAGCCAACTAAATTAAACGGGAAGACCAAACAATCATCTTTTCTGCAAGCATTTTTACAAGGATCAGCCCTCTTTCTTAAGAAAGTCGTAGTTATGAATGCCTTCTGTAGCAGCATTTAAAAAGCAGAGTTTGATAAGCTTATTATCCCCCATTAACTAGAACTTAAATGAACACAAGAAGAAGGTGCCTGAAATGTCAATATAAATATATGGAACGGGCTAAGGAGCATGTGTGTACCCCTTCAGTAAATTCTTAAAAAGCTCCTCAAAGATGTCCAGCCCCAATGTATATGCACCACATCTACAAAAATGATCCTTAACCCAGCCAAAATATAATCCAACATCACCTGGGAATGCTTCTTCCATCCAGGGCATCCTTTGCTGAAGTAGCGGTTTCTGCATCAGAAAATTGCACCAGAGCCTGAAGAGGGTTCAAGGAGGTGAGGGACTCGTCAGTTAATTAGGAGGTCAACAAACATATTGAGACTAATCAAGCTTGGTCAAATCCATCTTTCTGAAGCATAAATACCTGGAATCCAGCTGTCTTCTCAAATGTTGTGATTTTGTGCACAAATCCAAAAGCTGAAAACACCTGAAAGAATAGGAAAATTTAAGAAATAGATCTATTCAATGCTAAAAATTATATATTTGGAAAAATCCTACATTCTAATGTGCAATTCCAGTCATGCTCTTCTCACGTATTAGAAACAAATAGTATAAACGACATTTCTGTTTTTAATGATTATCAATTATACCATCACAGAATAATACTGCAAATATTTTCTAATCAAGGAGTATTTCACAACAGTTGACCTAAAGGGGTTCTAAAAATGCGAAGGATATCGATTGGAGGAAGGATACAAAACAAAGGCACAAAGCTACCGGAACATGAACATGTGATGCAAACAAAACTACCTGAACATGAGAGACAGTTCACTGAAGTCACCAAATTTAGGTCAACCACTCATATATTCAGAAAATTCCACAAGAAAAAAAATTAGCTTTCACGACTGTTAATAAAGCCTAAGTCTCATTTCTTCATTACAAGGGCAACCTTGTCAAACAAAGCTCATAATCAGAGAAGTTCTCAGCAGCAGTAAGTCGCCTCAGGTTTGTAAAATTTAGGCCCAAAGCTGAACAAGCTCCATTCCTTGAAGCTGTCTTTAAAAAAACAAAACTTTCCGTCTACTAACATCCTAATAACACTAAAACTGGAGTGAAGGAGATTATTTCTTACGCTAGTATCGAAGTTAAAAGGTTTTAAAAAATTTAAGACAAGCAAGTCATGGAGAGGGTAAGTTTAGAAACCAAATATCTGAGTCGTAGATGGTTATCTGGCTTTGTGTTGAGCCTAATTGAGTTGGATCGTAAACTTTCAAGTTAATTAATTGAAAAGACATTATTACTCTAAGAAAAACAAGTAAATTCGCATCCATTGCAAGTTTCCAGATGCACATGCAACAAGTTTGCCTTGGACAACGAAAAACTGCAACTCCATTATGCATATGCTAAGGAGGGAAGAAGATTTTGAGGAATAAGAATCATCTGACACTCCAAGAAAGTCAGGAAAGTTAGATGAGGAGAAGAAGGGAAGGAAGAGCTTGAGTTAAGCAAAAGAGAAAGGAGACAAACACACATTCGCTCTTTCTCCCGAAGCAATAAGCTGCCACTGAAGATATATCCTGGACACTGGCCTGCTGATCCATTCAATTTCATGTCAAAGAGTGCTCAATAAAGCATGAAATAGCCCAACCTAATTACCAAAACTACAGAAAAACCTTTCTATGAAGAAGATTTCCTATCCACCAAGGTACATGGGAAGTGATGTAATCCTTACCAAATGTAAAACATCAATACTGACAAGGCGAGCATCATTCCCCTCAATTGTAACCAACAACACATTTCCAGCTACATCTGCTGTAGTTTTGTTGTTCACTATCTCTTGCCTGTTGGAATATTGTAGGTAGACGGTTTTCCCTCGTACCTGAGCCGGTTCTGAGGAAGAGGCGTAGTACGATATCATTGCAATAGCTTGATTTAATTCTGCCTACACATATTAACACTTCAGAAATAAGAAAATCAATTTTTGAAGGACGTGCAGTTTTACAAGAAACGGAAATGTAATGAAAGATCATGGTGAACTAGCTGCTTACGAACTCTCTCTTTTTTTAGGAGGAAAGGTGAGTAATTTTATTTTTTGAGAAAGTAGAATTAATATAAGCAAACTTGACCAAGCACTAAGATGGTGCAGATCAGTACAAAATTTGAACAGCTACTTACTAACTCTATAAATGCCTGATTCCGGTTCGCTCCAACATTACACTTGGTATTAACAACTTTACCAAATGGCTTCCCCAATTCGATCAGCTCCTCCTCTGTGCACTCCCATGGTAAGTTTCTCAAATGGAGGACCTTTGATGGTGGCTGTGTGTATCGAAACTGGGGTTGGCTAGACCCAGATGCCATCCGAACTATAAACACAAGCTTCAAACAGAATAACAAAATTAAAATGGTATTCGCTCAATAATAACACCCCGCGAGCTCTCAAATCTAAGAGCCTGATTGGATTATAAGCAGTATATAAACTATATAAAATTTGATGCTAAAGGTGCCAGCGCAGTACTCAAAATGTTATCTTGTGTAATTTCCTTATCAAAAAATATATGTAATCTTGTGTAATATAATAGCATGCGCTTAAATAGAAAGCAATTCTCCAAGAATATAATTTAGAATAAGTACAACTATTGCCATAAATTATCTTTCTTATTCATACTAGGAAAGTCCCTTATACTAAGCTTTCAAATGAAGGTATATACTGTGTAACTATAGCCTTCTCAACCCGGTTTTTTAAAATCAGGGTCAACCCACTATATTTTTCCTTATCGCACGCAAAGTTAACAGCGAAGAACCAATAAAGAAAGAGAAAATTAGGTAGAACGATAGATGGCATATAAATACTTCAGTCATGCAATGACATTGGCGAATCCATGTTATAGTGGTGTCATCACATTACATCAGTCCAAAAATAAATACTTAAGTGAAGAACTTAGAAAACATCACCTGAAGGAAAGTGAAGCCAATCACAAGCTTCCACCAACAGGAAAACAATTAATTTATCCACAAATATTAAGCAACATATCCAATTTATGCAGCTAAAAAGACATCAACTTTATGGCCAACCAACCACAAACCCGGGTCGGGCAGTGATTGAACGTAATTGTGAGCTGGATTGACTACCAGATTAACCGGGACAGAATTGTATAGGAGGAAAAAAACATACAACATCGTACAATCCCTCTACTCAAACTCATCGAATATATAAAAACAAAAAGGGGGGAACGAGCTACTTCATTGAAATCAGTGTCGCCGTCAAAAAATGTTCAAACGCAAACCTTTAAATTAGAATGAAGAAGACATATTAGGGCACAAAAGAATGAGGAAAAAATTAATCATGTGATATTGAACTAGAATCTCTAAAACAACGTTTTGATTAGAATGAAAAAAGAAAGTATAGATTTAGAGCAGCCATACCTATGTTATCTGAGATTAGGGTTTCACGGACGGAAACGGAAGAGCACACAGCTTTGAGTCGTGACAACGCAGTATTCGATTAATTGATATGAATATTAGTATTATTTTTTATGGTGAAGAATATATGACTATATATAGCTCTTGAATGACCAGTGCAAAGTATATAAGAAAATTAAACTCGATTAATGAAAGTTCAAAGACTGAATAATATGAAAATGTTTCTTTAAAGAATTGGATAACAATATTTGTTTTATGGCCTATTACGATCTTATAAGTCAAATAATTTTTACATCAAATTATTTTCGGGTCATGTAGAGACAAACTAAATTTTGTAATGAAGTCGATGTAACTATAAACTATATTTGTGATACCAGATCGAGGTACTCGCCTTGATTCAACTATAAGATTTAACAATTGGATACATATGAAATTTCTGATCACCATGGATGCGAAAGGTTATCAAATGGGTGAACTTTTCAATGATTATTTCTTTCAGGTTGTGTAGTTATATCGTACAGGTAATCTAAAAAAATGTATTATCGTAAAGATTCGAGTAATTTAATTCATTAATGATAAAAATTTAATTTTCAATGCTCATGTATTGTGCAATAAACATGTCAAATTTATTTGTTATGAAATTAAGAGGAGAAATATCACCCACAAATTTTATTTTTATTTTTGGTAAAATTTTATTCTATTTAACCAAAAAGTTCAATACAATACAGGAACTACTGACCATTTCCTTTACTCTACTTGACAACTAATTACTCAACTATAATCTATAGGCGAAATGGCTTCCTGGCCACTTAAACTTGTAGGGCTTTTAAAAGCGGATACACAAACTTGTGTTTTTCCCATTTAAACACTCAAACTCGTGAAACCTATAATTAATAAACATATTTGATCATTGACACATCCTATGTGGCGTCAGTTGGTCCTAGCCAGCCTGTTGCGTGAGTGTCGCGACGTTTAGGAGCGTGAGAGCCCCCTTTCCAACGCCCAACGGTAAAAAATGGGGCCTATTTAAGTGGGTTCTTATTCCTTCAGTGTAAAACACATTATCCCTCTATTATATGCATTTGAAGCTTCATTCCTTCATATTTCTTAAAATCTGAAGCTTTCTTTAATTTTCTTTTCTTTTCCAGACTGTGATAATGAATCAAAGTCCTGTATTTTATCATTGTGGAGTTGAAGCTCATATTTGCATCACTTGGAAGCCAATAAATTCAGGAAGAAGGTTTTATGGGTGCTCAAACTATAGTCGAGCCGATTCTTGTAATTTTTTAGGTGGTTGGACCTACCTCTTCCAGGTCACTATAAACAGGTAATTTCAGGGTTGTTATCAAGAATTAGAGAGAGAGATCGACTACAGCGTAGGAAGAGGGTGAAGATCATTGTGACTTTAGTTGTTGTAGTAGTACTAATAATTGTAACTTTCTTCTTAGTGTAGTTAGCACTAATCAGTGTCTTCATAACCCTATGTACAATGATAATGACAGAATGAATGATGTATTTTTTGTGGAATGAAAAGAAATTTTAACATAAACAAGCACACATATATAAACAACCAAGTTCGATCAGCCTTCTTGGTTGACAAAATTAGCACTAAACTATTGTCTAGTAGCAGAAACAGTTTAAACATTGTTCCAAAAGAAAAGTCATAGTTAAACAGACTTAAATTAACATACAAATTAAGTTCTGCAACTAACAGACTTAAGTTATCACAAAAACAAACATTCAGTCGTCTTCAAGGTTGAGATTGGTTGATGTTTTGCTGAGATTGGCTCAAGTTTGGACATGGAGACTGGCTTGGCTGAGATAAAGAATGGACTTGAGGTTGGCTAAGGCTTGCTTGAGTTTGT
This sequence comes from Nicotiana tabacum, assembly GCF_000715075.1. Lineage (NCBI taxonomy): Eukaryota > Viridiplantae > Streptophyta > Magnoliopsida > Solanales > Solanaceae > Nicotiana > Nicotiana tabacum. The sequence goes on from NC_134085.1 coordinate 141,317,987, forward strand.
CTTCTCCTCAACTGTTGTTGAAGTTGCCTTTGTGATATAGCATTTCTTCCTTGCCACCTTAGTCCAGGTGCACTGTATCCAAGATCGATATTGGTCTGCCCAACTTCCACTACTTTTGTAGGAGCAGAATGTACCCTATCTCTTGCTCCATATTGCATAGGAAGCCAAATTAGTACCCAAACTACTAATATATAAATAAAAATTCAAATCCTTAATGATCTTACCCTTTCTATCATTGTTCCTGTATCACTAAACAATATACCAAATCCAGTAGTTCTTGGTCTTTCTCGAAGTCCACTACCTTTTGGCCTTCCTCTAACACTAGCTATAATATCCTCAGAAGTTCTTGATCTCATACTTCTAGTATCCTGATGTAAGATAAAATACTATCTAGTAATTTAAAAATTATGGTCCTAATACAGATTAACTAAAGTAAAAAATGAATACTTACAAATGCACTTGCAACAGCTGATGGTTGAGTATTTCTGGCCCTGGCAGTTCCAGAACTTGTAGGACCTGATTGTTGAGTTGTTGTTTGAGCAGCCTGTGATGGTTGAGTAGCACCAGCATTACTGGTTCTTGTTGTTCCAGGTCCTTGTCCTTTATGAAATTTCCAAAATATAAAATGAGATATAGAAACAACTAAAGTACAAGACACAATCAAAAACAAATTGAATACATTACCAGGATAGAACACCCCTTCTTGTTATGGCCTACTGTCTTACAGTTAGAGCATGTCATTGGTATCCCTTTCCTTGATCTCTTACCAAACTTCTTTTTAAGTTCATATTGAGATCTTTTTCTATTTTTCTTAGGTCTACCAGGCATCTTGGTAATTACAGGAGGCTCAACAGTTGGATTCTGTGTTGATGGCCATATCTCCATGTTGGTTACTAGCTGTATGTAACAACTAAAAGCCTTCAGGTATGTTTCTTTCTTGTACCAGTGGGTTACATAGTCAACAGGCTCAAATCTCTTAAAAAACATTGCACATATTGCATGGGAGCATGGTATTCCTTTGAGCTGCCATGATCTACATGTGCATGTATTGTTGGAGAAGTCAACAATATGTTTGTAAACCCCATGTTGTATCTCATACCCAGTATCCCCATTCCATTTAAATTCATGCTTAACAGCATATTGAGATTGTTCCTCTGTGTACCCTATTGCCATAGGAGATACATTAGAAATCCACCTTGTTGCAAATTCTCTCATGGTAGTCATCCTCTCCATCACCTTCACTCTAATCTCTTCTAACATGGTTATGATAGACTTGTGCCTAACAGGCAAGATCCAACTGTTAAAGGTCTCACACATGTTGTTCTCCACATAATCACATTTACTTCAACCTTTGAAGAATGCTCTACACCAACATTGTTTTGGGTATCTCAGCAAGTCCTCAATGATCTTACTATCACCTTATTCTGTTAGTTCATCTATCTTAGCCTTCAAATATGCTTCAAATGAAGCCCTTGCACAGGCCCAAAACTTCTTCCTTATTTCCTCTCATTTCCACTTTTGTTTCCAATTGCTCCATATATGTCTTGCATACATTCTGTGCTCAGCATTTGGTAACAACTCAGAAACAGATGCAAAAAGTCCCTTAAGCAACGAAAAAAATAATTAGAATATCAGAAACATATATTAAGTAGATAAGTAATTAAAGGAAGAATAAGGGTGAAGTATATGCCTTCTGCATATCAGAAATGATGGTCATCCCCTCACCTTGGGATTCAGTGAGCTGTAGATCATGCATCAGGCACCTAAAAAACCATGACCATGTGTGTTTTGTCTCCTTTTCCACCACTGCCCAGGCAACAGGGTACATTTGGTTGTTACCATCTTTACCAATGCATGATAGTAGCTCACCCTTACATACACCCTTCAGAAACGCTCCACCAAAGCCAATAACATTTCTACATCCTTCTAACCAACCAACTTTGTAAGCATGTAGACAAATATAGATACCCACAAACACCTCTTTACCAGGCATTTTCTCCTTGAAGGTCTTCACAACAACAGTGCTGCCAGGATTTGTAGACCTTAACATGTCAGCATAATCATATATTCTAGCAAACTCCTGCTTGTAATCACCAAGATACTGACCCATGACCTGATGTTTAGCCCTAGCACATATGGATTTTTCCACATACACACCATACTTTATCCTAATCAAATCTTGCAACTTCCTAAGCTATATATCAGGTTGGTTGATAATCTTGTCCTTGAAATGTTTAGCTACCCATGATGTATTAGCTATCTTGTTTCTGGTTGCTCTAAAACACTTATGAATAGGATAGTAGTTGCTGTCAATGAAATTCCCTGTGTGTCCCTCCAAACTTCCCACAATATGCCATCTACATCTTGTTGAGTTCATACATTTTACCCTAATCCTATGTTGCTCATTAGGCCTTAACTTAATTTGAACTCTTCTTTGTACATCATAATCTTGCGAAGCAGATCTGAACTATTTCATATTTTCAAACACCATTTCCAACTAGAAACAAATTTTCTTACAAGCAGGATCAAAGTATACCCTGCTGTTGTATCTTCTTGGTTGAGGGTTATGCACCACATTTTCTTCAACTACTTCATCATCTGTATCCTCACTACCTCGATCTGAACTGTCCAGATATTGCTCATCCCCTCCCAACTTTCCAGCATATTTGGATCCCCTGTCTTTATACATGTCTTCAAAATCAGGGTCTATACCTACAAGTCCACTAGGTATCTCATCAGTATTAACTTCACTAGATCTTAATTTACTACTCTTTGCATTCACTTTAGTCTGTCTAGCAACAACAACTTCAGGTTCTAGGTCACTTGTCTCTCCAACAATATACTCATCAGAACCATATAATGACTCATTTGTATCATCATCTTCATCTTCAGAAATAGCCTCATAATCTTTATCACTCTCAGTACTTAGCTCATCACCCTCAGTATCACCCTCAACATCAGTTGCTAAATGAAAGGTATAGAACTCACCTTCATCTTCACTAGACTCTTCTGTTTCAGAATCACTTTCAGGAACCCTCTCTTTACCCTTCCCATGAGTGTTATCACCCCTATTTATATCATTGTTAGGTGAGTGTGTTGCCCTAACATTAACATCACTTGTTTGCCCATGTGGCATTTCATTAAAGCCAAATGGCTACACATTAGTGGGGTCCACATTTAAACCACCACTACTTAACATTTCATCTAGGTCCAAATCAATACATGATGTATTAATTGTGTGACATATATACACATCAATAAAATTCTCATCCTTAAGGTCTTGACAGAAAGCTAACACATCAGCATCATATTTCAGAAATCTAAATTCTCCTTTTTGGTTAATTTTACATGCATATTTATCTATTGTTAAGTACCCCATATCCTTAGCCCAATCATGAAATTGAATTATATGTAATTCATCAATGTCAGCTTGAAGAACAACTGGCCAAGTTTGACTATTTACATACCTCATAATTGGGTCAGCCACTAACCACCCTAGATGATGAAACTGTAATTTCACATAGATGGCCATTAAAACCTATAAAAAAGGGGGGAGGGACAAGTCAAATACACTTTAATCCTAAAAAGCCATAAACTTTAACAAAATGGGCGACAAGAATATTTTGATATTCAAAAAAGCCCTAATTTTTTAATCCTAAATGTCATATCACTCATGAAAAAGACAAACCCCTAAAATAAAGTGAACATACGACTGTTTTCCCCAAAATCCTAATATAAAATCCCATAATTTGTGCATGCAAACAAAAGCCCTAATTTTTTAACCCCAAATGCCAGATCAGTCATGAAAAAGACAAACCCCCTAAAAAGAGTGAATATTCGAGTGTTCCCCAAATATAAAATCCCTAATATAAAATCCCAAAAGGCGAAATGGCTTCCACTATAGCAGATGAAAAATTGTGCATGCAGACAAAAATAGCTTTAACTATCAAACATTACCCACATTATTTCACAAGAAATTAGAAAACAAAAAAGAAAACGACATCAAAAGAAACAAACTAACCTTCAGAGCCTATAACGTGACTGAAATCGAAAGCTCAGACCAAACGAAGCTCGATCAGCTTTTAATTAAAAGAGGGGGACCCTAATCGGTTGGTTTTGGAGTGATTAAGATTTATTTTGGAAGGGGATGACTAATTTTCAACCATTGCTTAACCTAGGTTTAAGAGGGGAGGGTTGGTTAGAGAGAGGAAAAAAGACGAAAAGTGGGGGAGGGTTTGTCGGTGTACTGATTAAAAGAGGGGGGACCCCAATCGGTTGGGGTTTAATTTCGCGCCATTGACGTGTACCAGTCTTATTGGTCATTTGCTGACTGGATGGACACGTTAGCTAATATGTAATACACGCGCGTAGGGTCAAGGGTAAAATGTGTTTATTAGTTATAGGTTTCACGAGTTTGAGTGTTTAAATGGGAAAGACAAAAGTTTGTGTATCGGCTTTCAAAAGCCCTATAAGTTTAAGTGGTCATGAAGGCATTAGGTTTTGATTTCAACTATAACATACATGTTAATACCTATACGATCTGAACTATAGACAAATATACAGTACATTTGACAGAACAAAGAAACTAAACTTATCTAAGAAAACCAGTTCAATGCCTCCAAATGCTTCTGCTAGCTGAGATATGCATTGCCTCTGATGTGTATATGGCTTGCAATTTCTCTACACATTCTATCTGGTGACGAGCTGCCACTCTAAAATTTGATGTTGTTCCTATCTTGCCATATAAGGTATACCATCATCCCAAAGACAGCTAAGACAATTGTCCCAAATCCTTTCTTTTTCCTAGCATAGGTTGTCACCCATTTCACGTCTTTCTACCATGTACTTATCCGCCTCGGACAACCAAGCTAATTCAGTAGCCTTTGCCCGATATTATTCTTGTAGTCACAACCAAAGAATAAGTGTTCAAAGCGTTCTTCATCTAGGCCACAAGATACACAAGTTTGAGGAACTTGAATACCAATTTTCTGTAGCTTCTCAACAGTAGGTAGTCTCCCATGTGCATCTAGCCATAAGTTGAATTTGTGTCTAGGGTGTATATGTGGTAAGATTAGGCTCTTCCAGTGCACCTTTTGGACTTGAGGGATCTGCAACTTATATAGCTTCTTGATGCTGAATCTTCCATCTGTACTTTGCAATTTCATTAGTCTTGAAGTTAAGTCTCCTTGCATGGTAGGTAGATCAAGGATAAGCTTCCTGAGTTCAAGAATTTTTCTCATTATTCAAGCTGCATTCTTGGGTATAGACATAGTATCGATAGTCTGGTTCTTGATATAGTAAGCATGGATCTACCTGATCCAAAGGGAATCCTTCTTCTTGGTGATAGCCCATAAGTGTTTTGCCGTTACTGCTTTATTCCAGTTGTACAGGTTAATAACATTCAGTCTTCCAGCTACTTGTGGCAAGCATATCTTCTCCCAAGACACCAATGCTTTCCTAAAGATATTTGTTTTTCCTGTCCATAGGAATGTCATGCATGTGGCTTCAATCATTTTCAACACCTTCTTTGGCAATAGAAATATTTGTGCCAGTAAGATTGTACACCAAAGATCACTAGTTTTATGAGCTGCAATCTTCCAGAGTATGATAATAACTTTGATGTCCAACAGCTCATCCTTGCACTGATCTTTTCTACCAGTGGCCAGCATTGGTTAACTGACAGCTTCCTTGATGCTAGTGGCACACCCAACATTGATCTTTTTTACCGAGAAGATTGGCATAACTATTTCTATAAGTAATAGAATGTATGAAGTCGGCCCGAGAAAAAGAAAAAAATTGACTTTTTGAAGTCAATAAAAGATCATATAATAAAGTGGCGGGTTAGATAGAAAGAGCAACTAGATCAGTAATGGAAAGGGTGGCTAAAATGGATAGATCTCTTTTACACGGGGATCTAACTGGATACCTTGAAAAGCTCTCATCTTTTTGTCTAGAACAACAGAATCAAGAGGAGCAGAGCGAACAAAATCCACTTTGGGGTGAATTCCCTCCCCTGAAGTTGGCGCTATTTGAACCCTAGATTATGAGCTTACTGATTCAAAGCTCTCATGAGATCTCGTTGGCATGCCCTACCAAATGAAAAGGAAGTCGTAGGAGCAAGTTAAGAGAGTTTGGCCGTCCTGAGTGATAAGCACTACTAAACCTCAGTTCAGTGCCTAATTTTAATGGCAATGTGCCCTCGTTATATCCAAACTCCTGCAAGATCTCCTCCTTCAGATTTGCAAAAATGTCAGCAAGGTAAATGGAGCTCTTGTCCGCATTTGCTTGTAATCCTGAGGCCTTTGAGAATTTCATAAAAGCCTACGGAAGCAACCTAATAGAAGGAAGTTCTGCCCTACAAAACATCAATAGATCATCAGCATAACACACATAGATCACTCCCAACTTTTTGCATCTAGGGTGGAGGTGAAACTCCTTGTTCAAAGCCAACTGATCAAATTCTCTATGTAGATATTCTATGGCAAGCACAAACAGGTAAGGTGACATAGGGTTACCTTGCCTAATTCCCCTTTGGCATTTGAAAGGTCTAGTGAGCCCTCCATTCAGTGTTAAAGAATAAGTAATGGTTATTATACATTCCATTATCCACTCAAGAAACTTATGTGGGAATCCCAGTTCAATCAAACGTCTTTTCAGAAAATATCAATCCAATGTGTCATAGGCCTTCCTAAGGTCAACCTTAAGTACACACATTGCTAAAATCCCCTTCCTGTTATAGCCTTTGAATAGTTCATGAGTGAATAATATATTATCAGTGATACTCTTACCTTCAATGATAGCTGATTGAGATCCTCCAACCAGATGACCTATCACTTCCTTAAGTCTCCCAGTGAGCACTTTAGTAATGATCTTGTACATGGTTGTGCAGCATGCTATAGGCCTACAGTCCTTAACCTGGTGGGGTTGGGGACTTTTGGGATCAGAGTGATAGCAGTACAATTGATAGCCTTATTCATATTTCCTATTTGGAAGAAAGCTAGTACATCAACAATCACATCATATTTTACCTCCCCCTAGTGTTGTATGAAGAATTCAATTGGAAATCCATCAACACCTGTGTTTTGTCAGTTGGCATGCTTTTAACAACATCAAATATTTCCTCTGTTGTAACTTCCTTGATCGGCTCCAGTTGTTGTTTTCTTGTCAGGCATGACCTTTTCTTAATCACCTTAGAATTTGGGCAGGGGAGAATGTGTGATGACGCTCCCATCAGTTTTTTAAATAAAGAGAGAAATTGTTCTTCTACCTGCTTTGGTTCTGTGATCTTGATTCATGCATCATTGTGTATAGAATTAATTATATTATCACTAGTGCGCATCTTTCATTGAGTATGGAAGTATCTTGTATTAGTATCTCCATATTGTATCCATGTGGCTCGTGATTTCTACCTTAGAACCTGTTCCTCCACATTGCTCCACTTTTCCACTTCCATTAAAGCTTCTTTCTCCTGTTCTATATAGATTTGGCATAATGGTTGTAGGGAGATATTGTATTGTGTTAATTCTAATTTCTGCTTGGCTTGATTAAGATTTTGTTGATAAAAGGCCATATAAGTATTTAACTTCCTCGGTGCCTCTTTTAGCCTCTTAAGTTTCTGTCATATTCTGGACATCCCTGCATCTCCATAATCCTGTTCCCACACTTCTTTCACAATCCCTGCAAAATCTAAGTGGTGTATTATTGTTTGATATAGCTTGAAGGGTCTAGGATGCAAGTTCCGCTGTTATACTATAGAGTTGCATTTGAGCAAGATAGGTGGGTAGTCTGAAACTCCAGGATTCAGATACTCTGCTTCAATATGGCCATATCAGCCAATTATAATTTCCAAATGCCCAGTCAATCTTGTTGTATACTCTTGCATTGCCATCTCTTTTGTTACACCATGTGTAGTACCATCATATGCTCTTTAAGGGAGTAAATTGCAGTCGATTCAATAGTTATTTAACGCCCTAAGTCTCTGCCTGTGTTATAGGGGGCCCAATCCTATCCTCTGTATGAAGCACATTGTTAAAGTCACAACATACCAGTCATTCAGTTGTAATATGAGCTCCTATATAAGCAAGCTTATCCCATAGTTATTGTCTCTGCACTAAGTCGTTACTTGCATAAATCGCAGTGAGAATCAACCTTTTTTGACAATTTGGGACCTCCACTTCACAATGGATGAACTGAGCATTAACATCTAATATTTGATGCTTTATATGAGGTTTCCACAATAGCCAAATGCGACTATTATAGGCATGATCATAGTTTTATTTGACTTGCCAGTCCTTTGCTATATTTTGTGTGATCCTCATAGCTTTATTTACTTTTACTCTTGTATCAATTATCCCCATAACTTCTACTCTGTACTTCTTCAGAAAGAGAGTCATCTCCTTCTATTTAAAGGGCATGTTAAGCCCTCTTATGTTCCAAGTACTTATAATTATAGAAGTTTGAGGTGGTCACTACCACCCTCCCCTATATCAGATGATGAATATCCTTGAGTAAGTACCTCAAGTCTATTGGTAATTCCCAACTAGCTAGTGGAATAACTAGCTATAACTTGTTGTGTCTGATCATTCATTCCACCATCAACAATTCTTTTATCTTGGCTTTTTGACCCTTCTTTCCTTATCGGTGCTACTAATGCTGGGAATTCCTCCTCGTCCAAAGTAGCATTAGTCCCCTGTGGTTCAGTAATAGTTTCCTTTGTTGTAGAAGCAGTTGGATCAGTGGTAGTGCTACTCTGGTCTTTTGCCACCCATTTAGTCACCACCTTCCTCCTCTTCCTACCTCTTCTATTCTTCCTTGTTTGCTCTACAAAACCATCATTTTCCTATTGGGTCTTCCTCTATCTACATTCCTTAATAGTGTGCCCAACTTTAGCACAATCAGTACAATACTTTGGCTTTCAATCATACTCTATACTCTGGTGGACAACCCCTTTTGAAATATGGATTTCAAGAGCATTTGGCAAGGGGTGAGAAATATCTGTCTCTACTAGTACTATAGCATATGATATACGATCCATCTCTGATGTAAACAGGTCAGTGTACATAGGTTTACTTACCACACTAGCCAGCTTACTCAAAGCTTTTGTAGACTAGTAACCAACATGTAAACTAGGAAATCTCACCCATAATGGAATTACAGTTAGCCATTCAGGATCAAACACAAAATCTGTCATGACCCAAAACCTAACCCATTGTGATGGCGCCTATCGTGGTACTGGGCAAGCCAGCATTTTTATAACACTTTCAACATTTAACAGAAATGAATTAAGACATTCAAAATAACCAGAGTTTTTTTATAAAAACGGGGTAAACCCAAATCATAAGTGTGGAAAATAGCCTGACACCGGGGTGTCACTAAGTCATGAGCATCTAAACTACCAGTCTAAGAACAGAGTCTACAATAGTCTATGTCAAAATGCCAACACAGAAAAGAAAAGATAACAAGAAAGGAGAGACAAGGACTGCGGACGCCGACAGCTACCTCGTAAGTCTCCGGTACTCAACCACGCACGAGATCAACGTCCACCGTATCCGGAAATACTTGGATCTGCACACGAGGTGCAGGGAGTAACGTAAGTACATCCAACTCAGTAAGTAATAATAATAAATAAGGAAATGAAGATAGTGACGAGCTATACAGTTATAGTTCATTTTCAGTAATTTCAGCAAAGAATAGACATGCTTTCAAATCTGGCAGTTTAAGTCAAATTAGTTTTATACAGTTCAAGTTCAAGTAAACCTGATATAAAGTCTTTCGGAAATTTCACAACAATGATAGATAGCAACTAAGTGTAAAAACAACAAATGAAAGCAAGTACAACCTCTCAGTGCAACTGACACTCAACTCATCTCCAGAGCTCAATCACTCGGCCTCAGCCCTCAGTACTCACAATTAATAGGTACATGCGCTCACTGGGGGTGTACAGACTCCGGAGGGGCTCCTACAGCCCAAGCGCTATAATTCGTACGGACAACTCACGTGCTGCATGGACAACTCATGTGCTATAATATCATATCAAGATCCACACGGACAATTCACGTGCTACAGTATCATATCAGGATCTGCACGGATAACTCACGTGCTACAGTATCAATACCTCACCTTCAGCCCTCGGCCTCACTCAATCATCAACCTCCCTAGTCTCTCGGATTCTCAAAAATCATATAAATGAGCCCAAATAGGATAATAACATGTATCAACAAGGAACAAGAAGAGATGGAGGTATGATACGTAAGAAAATCATGACTAGGTACAAAACAACAAATAACAGTTAATTCAGCAAATACACGACCTCTACGGGTCCTAATAGTGACTTCATATAGCCTAAGCATGATTTCTAACATGGATTTCAGTCCAATTTCTATAACACTGAGAGAAGCATATAGCTAATAGCACGTTATTCCAATTTACGATTCCACGGGACGGACCAAGTCTTGATTTTCATGGTGCACGCCCACACGCCCATCACCTAGCATGTGTGTCACCTCCAAAATAATCACATAGCATAACATTTGGGGTTTCATACCCTCAAGACCAGATTTAAAACTGTTACTTACCTCAATCCGAGCAAAATGCTACTCCAAAATGCCCTTGTCTCGCGAGTCGGCCTCCAAATGTCCCGAATCTAGGCACAAGTAGTACAATACAATTAATATAGGCTAAAGGGATCAATACCAAAAGAAAACTCTTGAATTAGAGCCAAAAATCCAAAATCTGCCCGAACCCTACCCCCAGGCCCACGTTTTGAAATTCGACAAAAGTCACAAAATCCGAAAGCCCATTCATGCATGAGTCTAACCATACCCAAATTTACTCAAATTAGATAATAAAATCTCATTCAAAACCTCAAAAAATCCATCTCAAGAACACTTCCTCTCATTTTTTCCCCAATTTTCACCCCAAATCACAAATTAGATGATGAAATTAAAGACATAATTATGGAATTTAGCCAAAACCAAGTAAGAATCACTTACCCCAATATTTTTCCTTGAAAAAGCTCTCAAGAATCGCCTCTCCCCAAGCTCCAATTCGTCAAAAATGGAAAATGGGATGAAGTACCCTTATTTTATAACTTAAAGTTTCTGTCCTGGCTGCCATCGATCGCTACCTCGATTGTGCCCTCGTTTCTACCCTCGATTGTGCCTTCTCGATTCCGCCCTCTCGATTTTGCCCTCAATCATGGCCTCGATCATGACCTCAATTTTGACAAATGAAGGAAACCAGAAGAATCACACCAGCAGATATCAACAATCAACCCAAGTCCAAAAATAATCCGTTAACCACCCGAAACTCACCCGAGGCCCTCGGGACCAGCACCAAATAGACCAACAAGTCCCAAAATATTATACAAACTTAGTCGAATCCTCAAATCACCTCAAACAACATAAAAATATGAATTGCCACAGATTCAAGCCTAATGAACTTCGAAATTTTTAAATTCTACAAACGACGTCAAAATATATCAAATCACGTCCGATTGACCTTAAATTGTTCAAACAAGTCATAAATGATACCAAGTACCTACTCCCAACTTCTGGAAATCCAATCCGAACCCGATATCAAAAAGTCCACTCCTAGTCAAACTTTCCAAAATTTTAACTTTCGGCATTTCAAGCCTAATTCCACAACGGACCTCCAAAACACAATCCGGATGCACTCCTAAATACAAAATCACCTAACAGAGCTAACGGAACCATACAAATTCAAATCCAAGGTCATTTATACATAAGTCAAAATCCGGTCAACTTTTCCAACTTAAGATTTCAAGTAAGAGATTAAGTGTCTCAATTCATTCTGAAATCACTCCAGACCTCGAACCAACTAACTCGATAAGTCATAATATAGCTGTAGAACACAAAAGAAGCAGAAAATGGGGGAACAAGATTACAACTCTCGAAACGACCTGCCAGGTCGTTACAAAATCAATCGACCAATTCTTCAAGATAAAAGGCTTGTTATGGAATGTATAAGGACCAGATTGTAGGACTCGATCCCTATCACTCACAAAGTCAAACCTGATTATGTAATAGTCATCGTCATGATGTAGGATTTTGGGTTCGTTAACAAAATTCCACACATTTTCAACATAATTCTCCATGGATTTGAAATATGGAGTATCCCCCAGAACATACCCTATAAGAGAAGTACCCCAATATTTCTATTGTTCCTTAATGTCCTCCTCAACAATCATAACTATGAATGTATCACCATGCATATCTGAAGGAATATCGGTAAGGTCCTTACCCATTTGTGAACTTATTCCTCTAGTAGGGTTTCTCCTCCGTTGGAGGGTGTTTTTGATCCTCCATTGCATGGCTTTTTGCAGCATCAGGAATTGGTATTGTGGACTTAGCTAGGTTAGAAAATTGAAGTCGGTGGAGAACCTCTAACCCTGTTCTTCTCGCAGCTCGCTTCCCAACTAGATTGAGTTGATTCTCACTCTTTTCCTCACATATGATTTGAAATTGTAGCGATAGGAAACTACCAAAAGTGAGTGGTCTTACTTGTGATTGTACTGCATTCGCCAGTGTTGCTATAGCCAAAGTTGTCGGTGATGGTAAGGTACGGGTAGCAGGCATTTTTACGCTACTCGTGTACATTAGCAGGACTCGTTTAACGTGCGCCGAGAGGAAATCATGCCCCAAACTTTGTCCATACACTTTAATTTGTATATCACCCACAAAATTATTATTATTATTATTATTATTCACGTAAATAATTTCATAATTATACTTTCTCAAATAACATGTGAAAGAAATGACCCTTTGGTTCAAATTTTTTCATTAAATGAACTAGTAAAATTTTTAGTTGAATCTAGTGTATTATTCGTATAGAGTGAACTTTTATATAAAGTATCTTAATAAAATACTTTTTTGTATTTAATTCTTTAACTTTTAAAGTATTTTTCTTACAAGATTCATGCAAAACGATTGAATATAACATATAATGTTTATGCCCTGAGTAATAACTTTAGAAAATATCTGAAATTCTTTTTCTTCAATCGACATAGAAAACATCCCAATCTTTTACTTTGTGATAATACCTATTTAATCTACTAGATACCAAAAAATGGCTTTGAAAAATATCTTATTATTTTGTATGAAATATATTTTTATTCCTCTAGCCCTATACTTATCACTTTTGCTAATATAGTTATTTCAAAATATTTACCATTTTAGAAAATCAAGAACTTAATTATTTTTCTATTTTTACCATCCCTACTCTAATAAATATTCTAAAAGAAGTAAATAATTTACCAATTTTACTCTAATAAATATTCTAAAAGAAGTAAAAGGAAAAAAAGAAGAGACATTAAAGAACAAATAAGGTGCTTATTTACTATTAAAAAGGTTACTCCTTCTGTTTCAATTTAGATGATACACCAAAAAGAATAATACATTTCTATAATTGAAAATAATTTAATTTTAAACTCTTTGTTTTATCCATTTTACTTTAATGAGAAGTTTTTATAACCACATTTTATGGGTCAAAATCTATCTCTAAAATATAAGTCAAAATGATATCGGTAAAGCATCTCCAGGCCGCCATGGGTCGAAGTGGTCTAATAAACAATGAAGGTGGTGGTCGAAGAGTCAGCAAAGATCGAAGTCGAGGAGTCGTCAATAATCGATGTCGTGGTCTCATGCCCTTGACAGAGTTATAACAACTAGCTTTAAGATAGGTACAAAAGGAGAATATTCTGGTGGATATTCTCTGCACTTATACTATTAGGGTTTCTAGGAACATGTCCCCTATAAAAAGGAAAGAGACACAATGATAGGGACATGTGATACTCATTTTGTAAAATACACTTTGACTTTAAAAGAGAGAATCGAATCGTATTGCAAGCATACAAAAGCAACCTTTATACTAAGATTCTTGTCAACACTTTTTCACTGGATCCGAGATTAGCTCAGATATTCAAAGACTTATCTATCACTCATCATTGCTAGAAAGAATATTCATTGATTTCATCCTTTCTTGGGTGACTCATTCGTTTTATTTACATAAATGCCATTTATTATTGTTCATCACTTTTTAATGCTTCATTATTTCCATTGACTTCTTAAATATTGATTGTGTGCTACCATTGCTTTTGAAGTATATCTATATATTGTTTATTGCACTTCCAAGAATTTCATCTTTGGGATATTATTGTTAACTAAGATTAACCCTTTAATTAGTTGAACCAAAATCTATATTTTTGATCAAATAATTTAGCATCGTGTGTGGGAACTTCTTAGTTAAAATTTTAGTTTCCTCTAGATCTACAGCTGACGCAAGTCACTGACTTCACAAACCCCGAGATCTTCTTTCTTTGTACGTACAAAACCTACACGATAGGTAACCAAGGAGAAAGGACAAAAATAATAAGTGATTTCCCTAGAAACCTCATGAACGCTATCAACAAAAGCTGTGAAATAGTAGGTGAGGATGTGACGCCCAACGTTTTCCCTAGGTGCAAGAGGTCACCTCCCTCCCCACTGCAGCATAACAAAACCTAAAAGGGGCCTCCACGTCCACAAAAGAAGGGATGCCCCCAGTTGTGAAAAAATTCCTCGAAGCATGGTTGACCGACATGCTGGTGAGCGTCCTCAACAGATCTGCTCCAGACATGACTACAGAAACCGCAAGAGCTTGCATGATATAACAAACGGACGATCAATGCAACCGACCAAGCCCTCCGACAATAGGTATAACTCACAATATTACTAACAGTGCAGGTGACAACGCCCTCGCTATCGTTCTAAAGAGGATGGGAAGAAATAGAGAATGAAAACAAAGCACTCTGAGATCAGATGAAATAACACCAAGAACTAGTTGACAAAATACTGGGTGCTCCTAAGTTGTTGCCAAAAAGGGACGCCGGCAGGTTTGTAGAGCAGTCGTACAACGATAACGCAGGCCCATATGCCATACCAAGACCTTCAAATGCCGACCTACCTCAGGATATACTATGGGACGACTGATCTTGAGGATCATATGACCCATTACGTTACCGCCGTGAAAGACAACGACCACGCCAAGAAACAAGTGTCCTTTATTTTGCTGAAGAAGTTTGGCAAAACCCTTACGGGAATGACATTGACATGGTATTCATAGCTACCAGCCTGCTCTATAGTGACTTTTGAGGAAATGGCTGATAAGTTCGTAACTGCCCATGCCGGATCCAAAAAGTCTAAAGTAAGAGTAAACGACATATTCACTATCAAGCAATCCTTGGGAGAGGGACTTCCTCGCCCGATTCAACAATGTAAGGATGACTCTACCGAACGTATCCGAAGGGATGGCGTTCTCAACCTTCAAGAACGGGTTGAGTAGACATGGCTCAAGAATGACTAGAAAACTGTTGAACCGATTGATGAAATATCCTCTAACCACTTGGGACGAAATCCATAATGCCTATTGTGCTAAGGTCCGAGCAGATGAAGACGTCCTTAATGGACCAACTCACTGACTAACCTCTATACAAACCGAATCCAGAAAAGAACGAAGAGACAAAATCAGGAGGGATCACCTAGTTTCACGACCTAATAGGGAACGACACCGGTCATATATTAGGGCAGCCGCTGCACCTTACCCTCGCTCTATAGAAGGCCCATCTAGGCCAAGAACAGGGATTCACCGGAACGAAAGAGGTATTCCCCATTGTTATCTACTTACAATTTTTGTGTGTCACCTACAGAAATAGTCTACGCTCTTAAAAAACTTGGAACAGAGGTGAAGTGGCAACCGAAGATATGATCAGACCTGAACATTAGAAAATTTGATGCCCTCTGTAAGTTCCACCAGGAATGTGGGAACAAAATAGAAGATTTCATTGCCCTTAGACAAGAATTCGTAAACATGTTGCGGTAGGGACACCTCAAAAAGCTGCTAAGCGACAAGGGTAGAAACAACTTTACCAGAGGACACGAACACCAAGGCCCACCGAAGCCGCCATCGCCAGCCCGTACTATCAACAAGATCATCGATGGCAGCGGCAACACCTATATCAACAACGTGAAGTTCACTACCACTCACAAGCTCAAGTGGTCTATCACCCGCGAACGACACGCCAAACTTGAAGAAAGTATCATCTTCGATGAGTCGGATGTCGACGATTTGACTTTTCCTCATAATGATGCTCTTGTTATTACTTTACGCATTTTAGATACCGATGCCAAATGTATTGTAGTAGATGATGGAAGCGGCGTATGCATTATCCATCCCCGAGTCATTACCCAAATGAGACTCAAGGATAAGATAGTGACGCGTTGCATCACGCAAACTGGTTTTAATAATACAGTTGAGCGGACATTAGGGGAAATTACACTTCCTGTCTTGGCCGGTGGCATAACACTAGAGATGACATTCCACATCATGGATCAGGCCACCGCATACAATGCCATAGTGGGACGACCATGGATACATCCTATGAGAGCCATCCTCTCCAGTCTATACCAAATAATTAAATTTCCAACACCATAAACAATATTTTGTATACGTAGAGAACAACACATGTCCCGTGAATGCTACAGGATTGCCTTAGACAACATGGAAACCCAACAGAAAAAGACAAGGAAAAAGAGGCATAGTAATCAACAGGGCTGAGGTTGACGCAAGGAGAGATCGGAGACGTGATCATGGATCCCGAGATGGTTGAGGCTGCGAATTCAACCATAGAATCCCTAGCCCCCGTTAAATTGGACCTCAACGACCATAACAAAATAGCCTATATTGGTTGCAAACTCCGGGAACCAGGTAAATTTAGTCAATTCTTAATAACTAATGCATAGTTGTTTGCCTTCAGTCATGTAGATATGCCGGGCATACCAAGGGAAATCGCCACACACAAATTAAACATCGACATGTTCCACCCCTAGTTAGACAAGTCAGGCGTAAATTCAACCCTATTATCAACGATGCAGTCTGCAAGAAAGTGGAAAAATTGTTAGAGAACAGCTCCATCAGGGAGTCGAAGTACCCCAAGTGGATCGCCAACATAGTGATGGTCAAAAAGAAAAAAATGGGAAATGGCAAATGTGCGTGGACTTCACAAACTTGAACAAAGCATGCTGAAGGATTCGTTCCCATTACCTCACATCGACCAACTTATCGACACAACAGTCGGGCATGAGATATTGAGTTTTTTGGATGCTTACTCAAGTTATAACCAAAATTCTTATGGAGGAAGAAGACCACATTCATCACCCACCAAGGAACATATTGTAATAGGTTCATGCCGTATGAGATGAAGAACGCAGGGGCTACATACCAAATATTGGTGACAAAGATTCAAAGACCATGAAAGTATATATAGATGACATGTTGGTCAAGTCCGTAAAGGCAGATGACCATATCGATCATTTGAAGGAAGCTTTCGATATACTAAGACGGTACAGGGTGAAACTAAACCCAAAAAATGCACGTTCAGCATAGCCTCGAGAAAGTTCTTAGGTTTTTTGGTGTCTCAATAGGGGATCAAGCTCAACCCATACCAAATCAAAGCTACCGAAGGGATACCTGAGCTCTTGATTACTAAGAAGCAAATCCAAAGGTTGACTAGTCAAATCGCTGCCTATCAAGATTCATCTCGCATTCATGTGATAGATGGCACAAATTCTTTGGCATGCTAAAAGAAGGCCAACGGCCTCTAATGGACTCCCGAGTGCGTCCATGATCTGCGAGAGCTAAAGGCGTACCTATCATCACCACCCTTACTTTCAAAACCCGAACCTAGGGAGTAGCTCCTCGTATATCTAGCCGTCTTCGAATAGCGGTAAGGGCAGTCCCGATCCGCGAAAACAAAGGTACGCAATCTCCCATCTATTACATTAGCAAAATACTCATAGACGTCGAGACGAGTTACCCGCACCTTAGAAAATTGGCTCTAACATTGGTCGCAGCTTCACGAAAGCTTAGATCCTATTTTCAGTACCACCTCATCTCGATCGTTACAACCTTTCCCCTAAGGAGCATTTTGCATAAACCCGAGCTATCAGGGAGGCTGGCCAAGTGGGCCATCGAGCTAAGTGAGCACGATATCACATGCCAGCCGCGAATGATAATAAAGTCGCAGGTGCTTGCCGACTTCAGTGCAAAAATAATGCCTGAAGTCGAAAGGGATGCCGCCCAAGATTCCCTCCAAGCACAAGACCTTTGGGTCCTATACACCGGTAGCATGTCCAACGGATCAGGGTCCAGACTGGGACTTATACTCGAGTCCTTACAGGCAAAATAATCCACCAGTCCATAAGGTTCCCGGATATGACTAACAATAAGGCCGGGTACAAGCCATAATTGTAGGAATGAGGCTAGCACTCAAATACGGGGTGAAGCGGTTGAAACTTCGCTATGATTCCCAGCTCGTAGTCAACCAAGTCACAGGGACTTGCCAATAAGGAACAAAAGTTGCAAAAAGACCATACCAAAATCTACAAACTACTGCCTAAGTTTAACGAATGCCAGCTCGACCAGATCCCATGGGCGCAGAATGCCAAAGCAGATGGCCTCGCCAAATTAGCCTTAGCTACCAAAAGCATCACGACCGGGGACAAAAACATAGTCTAACTCCTCAACTCATCACTAGAACAAATCAAGGTAATAACTATAAACATGACTTAGGATTGGCACAATAGTATTATTGCATATTTGCAGGACGGCGCACTCCCAGGCGACAAGAAAGAAGTCAAGAAACTAAGAATACAAACGACCAGATATAGTCTCCTTCATAGTGACCTATACAAGAGAACTTACGACAACCCTCTGGCGAAATATCTGGGCCCAAACCATACCCAACGCGTCCTCGAGGAAGTCCATGGAGGCCATTGTGGTGCGCACTCCAGCAATCGAGCACTAGTCAGATACCTCATACGGGCTGGATACTATTGGCCTACCATGAAAAAGGACGTCGCAGACTTCATGAGGAAATGCGAATAGTGCCAAAAATACACCCCAATGATCCACTAAGCAAGCGAACGCCTCCACTCAGTCACCTCCCCGTGGTCGTTCATCAAATAAGGAATGGACATCGTAGGGCCCCCTCTCAGCAGGGCAATGTAATGTACGATTCATTTTCATTTTAACTGACTATTTCTCTAAAAGGGTGGAAGCAGGAGCATTTGCCCAAATACGGGAACAAAAGGTAATCACCTTTATATGGAGAAACATCATCTGTTGATTCGGCCTATCCAAGGAGATCGGTTGTTACAACGGACCCCAATTCATGGGAAAGAAAACCGCCGAATTCTCGAAGAAATGACATATTAAGAGGATACTCTCAACCCTATATCGCCCAGCGGGTAACAGGCAAGTAGAGTCCTCTAACATGTCAATACTAAACATTATGAAGAAAACGCTCGAGGACGCCAAAGGACTGTGGCCGGAAATGTCACGACCCAAACTAAAGGGCCATGACTAGCACCCGACCACACTTGCCGAGCACCAACGCACATTTCATCTAACCTTCATTATTATCTTTTAGGGCTGACGAGATCAATATAAATGGTAGACCTAGATCATAGACAACCAGCAATAAAATATGACGGCATGAACATACATAGCAGGGGATGACCAGACAATCAAGAAACTACATATAAGGTATGAGCTACCACGCTACTATGAAAGACTATACAACAAAAACTAGCCGACAAGGCATACCAAACTATACATGAGCCGACACCTGTCTATGAGCCTCTAAAAGAACATAAGTGTTGCAACCTAGCCGGAACAGGGCCCCGACATACCCATAATGTCTATAACAAAAATTGCATACCAAGACCAATGCAAGTCCGGAGAAGGGATCTCGTCAATCACCGCTGAACTGGACAGTCTACTGTGGTGGGGGAGCTGCACCTGCCTGTCTATCAGGACCTGCAGCACGACATGCAGCATCCACAAATAAAAGGACGTCAGTACGAATAAAGTACTGAGTATGTAAGGCAAGGAACCATAAATACGATCAGTAATGTAAGCAAGGATAGAGAATATACAACCTGTAACATCTTAGTACCTCTGAGGGCTACTTACATGAAATGCATGATACATATGTATAAATACATAAACCTTTAAAGCATTCGCCTCTATGGGCATCATCATCATCATATCGTACCCGGCCATAATAGGCTCGGTAGAATCGTACCCGGCCACGTGGAGCTCGGTAAAACCCAACTGATTAGTGGTTGCACAATAGGTGCCGTACCCGGCCAACTATAGTGTGGCTCGGTAGAGTAAAATAGATACATATATATAATGCATGCTCGACTCATGGAATCACATTCTAAACCTTTCGGAGTGACGTAAGGTCGGTATCCTCTGTACACGTTATTAGGACTAACTCTTCACTATGAACCTTATAAGAATCAGGAAGTATCAACAACATTGATAACATAAGACTAAGAGAAGCAACATTAACATCAATCGTTCCATAAGAGGGAAAACAATGTATACACTGCTAGCTTCTAAGAGTAGAGTATCTTGGAAGATCGTTCATTATATTATGTACAATCGGAGTCGTGCAAAAGAAGGAAAGGGATAGCCTCACATACCTTGTATATACTGCCCCAATCTCAAGCTATGCAATTGTCAAAACTCCTTAGTCTACAATAAGAGAAACGATACTATCGTTATCATTTAAGCGTCATAACTATTATGTATCGACCACAACCTATTTTACGATGAAACGGACAACACCTCCCCTATATATATGACCTCACACCATTCAAAACAGTCACCAAACAGCCCAAACAACACCAGTAATAAACATATTGAGCCTCCCAAAATAGTCCACACACAGCCTAATCACTCCATACATACGACGACCACCGTAGTCGTGTCAAACAACCTGGAAATGTTACGAATAACTATCAGCCCATAACCCTACATATATATGGTGTTTCTCCACACCCTTACTCCTCCAAAACTCCACAAGATAGTAGTAAAATACGCAGCCCAACAACAACGCAAAACAATCCACAAAACAATAACATTACTTCCAAGCCTTTCGATATATATTTCACAAGTTCTAGCTTCAATGGCTTAGCTGCAACTTGGATAATCTTAAATACATATAGAGTAAGAGGTTCCTTACCTTTATACAGAAAGAACAACTCCAATTTGACCTTAAATTTCCATGAAATATCCCTCCAATGCTGCCACAACAACAAAAAAGCGAAACTAGCGATCAATTAGTGTTTTTCGGCACTAGAATCACTTTAGAAGGCTTGAAATCACCTAAGATTGATATTAAGAACATGAGGGAGTATTTACAGAACATAAACCCTTTAAAACAACCTCCCACACGAGCTGGAACGACACAAAAATGAGCAACACCAAGAAGAACAAGAGACTTACTAGCGCCACGGAATTCCCGACACTTAATTTGTGTTGTTTGCCCTTTTTTGGGTCTTGAATCTTGAGAGAACCTTGAGAGGATGTTCCTAGGGTTCTAAGGTCTGAAAATAGTGAGAAGAAATGACTTAAAACGAGTTGGAGGCATCCTATATAGGTCCAAATATCTTAAACCGCCTTAGTGGGCCCCATAGAGAGGTGCTTGGCGCAGTCTCGCGAAAACGCGAATATCTCTCTACTCCGAGATCGTATCGATGAACGGTTTAATGCGTTGGAAACTAGACTCATAGATATTTAATTTGGTTTGTAGATCACCCCGTAATTCCTTGTAAATTATGAGAAAAGATTAGAAACATTTGACCTAATGTTTAAGTAAAATTATGAACCTAAGTTGCGACAACTTTTGTCGACTTTTGTTTCATAACTCGTTTGACTTCAAGACTTATGATACGGATATTATATGATTAAAATACCTTAATAAATGACCTCTTGAGTGTATTAAGCACCGCTAGATTACCTGAAAATACGAGTTATAACATCCTTGATTCGTTTAACTTCTAATACTGGTTAATCACCCTTATACACTCTTGTATCACTTAAGACCAATAGGATTGACTTCTTATCATCTCAAAGATAATTCCTTCTTGGATTTATGTTAACTAATATATGGCATGAACTAACACATGTGGATATGGGTTGTAACACCCTCCCCCTTAGGAACATTCGTCCTCGAATGTAAGGGTTTATGGGGAGTTTAAATCATCATGGATTCCAATGGAAATTTCCGATCAATTTTCCCCTATAAAATGGTCACTAGCAAAACTTGCAAGTAATTAAGCCCAACATATGGCTTCACAAGGCTACACAAAGCATTATGCGTATTTACATTATCTACATATCACCATTTTGTATTAAGGAGGAGTATTCTCAAATTATTGCTTACCTCATAGAGCCGTTTCACCTTCCAATGTATCCTGTCTTCCACCAGCATCCTTGTTATCTTCATTCTGGAATAAGTAAGGGTATTTAGACTTCATCTCCTTTTCTGCTTCCCATGTCATTTCTTCCATATTTTTGTTCCTCCACAATACTTTGACGGAAGCTACATCTTTTGTTCTCAGCTTGCGGACTTGCCGATCTAATATCGCCACTGGCACTTCTTCATATGATAGGTCCTCTGTAACTTGTACATATTTGATAGGGACGACTCGATAAGGGTCTCCAATACATTTTCTCAACATAGATACATGGAATATCGGGTGGACAAATTCCAATTCGGATGGCAATTCTAACTCATAAGCAACCTGTCCAATCCGTCGAAGAATTTTATACGGCCCGATATACCTTGGACTCAGCTTACCTTTCTTCCCAAAACGCATAATACCCTTCATTGGTGAGATCCTCAGGAAAACCCAATCACCAACCTCAAACTCTAGATCACGACGTCGGACATCAGAATAAGATTTTTGCCTGCTTTGTGCCGTCCTCAATCGCTCCTGTATCAATTTCACCTTCTCAATAGCTTGGTGAATCAAATCTGGGCCATATAATTCTGTTTCACCGACTTCGAACCATCCAATTGGTGATCTACATCTCCTCCCGTATAGTGCCTCGTATGGGGCCATTTTAATACTGGAATGGTAGCTATTGTTATAGGCGAATTCTATGAGTGGAAGATGATCATCCCAATTCCCCTTAAAATCTAGAACACATGCTCGTAGCATATCTTCCAGTGTCTGAATGGTACGTTCAGCCTGTCCGTCAGTCTGCGGATGAAATGCAGTGCTGAGATTTACCTGTGTGCCTAAACCCTTCTGGAAAGACCTCCAAAAGTTAGCCGTAAATTGAGCTCCTCGGTCTGATATAATAGATATGGGCACACCATGAAGCCTAACAATCTCCTTGATATACAACTTTGCATAATCTTCAGCCGTGTAAGTTGTCTTCACTGGCAGAAAATGGGCACATTTTGTAAGTCGATCAATTATCACCCAGATGGATTCAAACTTATGATAAGAGCGAGGTAATCCAATAATGAAGTCCATATTAATCACCTCCCACTTCCAGGTCGGAATCTCTATATTTTGAAGCAATCCACCAGGTTTCTGATGTTCTATCTTTACTTGTTGACAATTGGGACACTGGGCTACAAATTCTGCAATAGACTTCTTCATATTATCCCACCAATACTGCTCCTTGACATCATGATACATCTTTGTCGAGCCGGGATGGATGGAATATCGGGATTGATGAATCTCATTCATAATCTTCTCTCGCAACCCTGCCACATTAGGCACACACAATCGGCTCTGGTATCTCAGTGCCCCGTCTTTTCCGATCCCAAAAGCCATACTTTTACACTGTTGAATGCTTTCTCTTAATCGTACTAAGATAGGATCTTCATATTGTCGTGCTTTTACCTCAGCTACCAAAGATGATTCTGATGTATTCTGTACAGTAACACCTCCATCATCAGAGTCTAACAATCTGATTCTCATATTGGCTAGCTGATGAAGCTCTTTAATCAACCCTCATCTACCTGCCTCAATATGTACTAAGCTTCCCATTGATTTACGGCTGAGAGCGTCTGGCACAACATTGGCTTTACCGGGATGATACAATATCTCGACGTCGTAGTCTTTCAATAATTCAAGCCACCTACGCTGCCTCAAATTCAACTCTTTCTGCTTGAAGATGTATTGTAAACTCTTGTGATCTGTGTAGATGTCAACATGGACGCCGTATAAGTAGTGCCGCCATATCTTTAAAGCATATATTACTGAAGCCAATTCCAAATCATGGGTTGGATAATTCTTTTCATGCTTCTTCAATTGTCTTGATGCATAAGCAATCACATTACCACGCTGCATCAATACGCACCCCAAACCTATACCTGAGGCATCACAATATACCACATAACCTTCTGTTCCTTCAGGAAGAGTGAGCACTGGTGCAGATGTCAATCGATTCTTCAGCTCCTGAAAACTACGTTCACAAGTGTCAGACCACTGGAATTTGGTAGCTTTTTGTGTTAACTTAGTCAATGGTGATGATATAGAGGAAAATCCTTCTACAAACCGCCTATAATATCCTGCTAGCCCTAGGAAGCTGCGGACTTCTGATGGTGTTGTAGGTCTCAGCCAATTCTTTACTGCATCGATCTTCTGAGTGTCGACACTAATACCCTCATCAGATATCACATGGCCAAGGAATGCTACTGAGTTCAGCCAGAATTCACATTTGGAGAGCTTAGCATATAACTTACGATCCTGAAGAATCTGTAATACTATCCGCAAGTGGCCCGCATGTTCCGCCTCCGAACGAGAATACACTAGAATGTCATCAATGAATACAATCACGAACACATCAAGATAGGGCCTGAATATAGTATTCATGAGATCCATAAAAGCTGCTGGGGCATTTGTTAGCCCGAACGACATCACCAAGAACTCAAAGTGCCCATATCTTGTCCGAAAGGCCGTCTTTGGAATATCCTTCTCCCTAACCCTCACCTGATGATACCCTGAACGTAAATCAATCTTAGAGAAATACTTGGCACCCTGGAGTTGGTCAAACAGGTCATCAATTCTTGGAAGTAGATACTTATTCTTTATAGTAGACTTATTCAACTGTCGATAGTCGATACACATCCGTAACGACCCGTCTTTCTTCCGCACGAATAGGATTGGTGCACCCCAAGGTGAAGTGCTAGTCCTAATAAATCCCTTATCCAGCAAGTCCTTCAACTGCACCTTCAACTCTCGCAACTCTGCCGGGGCCATTCTGTATGGAGGAATAGAGATCGGTTGAGTGTCAGGCAACACATCAATGCTAAACTCAATCTCCCTTTCAGGAGGAAGGCCTGGGAGTTCATCTGGGAAAACATCTGGGAATTCGTTGACCATAGGGATTGATTGTAAAGTAGGCGGTTTTGCCTCCGCATCCCTAACGCGAACGAGATGATAAATGTAACCTTTTGAGATCATTTTCCTTGCCTTAAGATAGGAAATAAGCCTACCTTTCGGTGTAGCAATGTTCCCTTTCCATTCAATGACGGGTTCACCCGGAAATTGGAACCTAACCATCTTCGTACGACAGTCAACATTTGCATAGCATGAGGCCAACCAGTCCATTCCCATTATCACATCAAAATCAACCATTTCTAACTCAAATAAATTTGCCGAGGTTTGATGACTACAAATCATCATAGTACAACCTCTATATACCCTTCTAGCAATCACAGAATCTCCTATCGGAGTAGATACCGCGAGGGGTTTACTTATCAATTCAGGTTCAATGCCAAACTTATTAGCCACAAAGGGTGTAACATATGATAATGTAGATCCCGGATCAATCAGTGCATATACATCATAAGAAAACACAGATATAATACCTGTAACAACATCTGGAGACGACTCGAGATCCTGTCGACCTACTAGAGCATAGGTTCGATTTTGAGCACCACTCGAACTCGGCACTGCACCTCTACCCCTACCACGACCTGTCGACTGCTGAAAACCCCGTGCTGGAGGTCGAACTGATGAGGAAGAACCAGACACAAATCCAGTCGGCTGAGCCATACCATCACCTCCTCTATTAGGACAATCCCGCATCATATGGCCAGGCTGCCCGCACGAATAGCATGCATCAGAACCTCGACGACACAGTCCAAAGTGGGCCTTGCCGCACTGATCACAATGTGGTGTTGGGGGTCTTATCTGACTAGTATCCCTGTGATGTTGCGAGCCAGATGCCCGCAAACTCTGACCTGGACCAGAATAGGATCGATCATATCGAGGCCTCTGAAACTGTGGAGGAGCACTAGCTACAGGTGGTGCCGGACTCCTCGAAAACTGTGGCCTGATGCGGCCTCTAAAGTCATCAGAATACCCTGCAAATCTCGCCCTCTTATGCTGGCCCCTATCCTGCTCCCTAACTGCCCTCTGCTGGTGCTTACGATCCTCTAGGGTCTGGGTATAAGCTTGAATACGGGAAATATCCATGCCCTCCACCAAGGAGGCTGTCATACACTCATTTATCAGATGTGGTCCCAACCCATTCACGAACATATGCACCCTATCACTCATCTCGGCAACCATATGGGAAGCATACCTTGCCAAAGAATCAAACTGCATACTGTACTCTCGCACACTCATATTACCTTGTCTAAGGTTCAAGAACTTAGCAGCTCTAGCTCGTCGTATCTCAACTGGCAAGTAGTGACGAAGAAAGGCCTCAGAAAATTCCTTCCCCAAATCGGAAAAATTGGGTGCTATCATAAAGCTTTGTATCGGCTAAGTTCACGAGTTGGAGATAAGCGGACTCGAACCGCTGACATCCGCCGCAGGGTAAACCACCGCCTCTCAGGTCCCCCGACTGATTCTACCATAGAGGCCAACGATAGACAATAACTCCCCCCCGAACACAGCTTACAACTTTCATCGCCGATTTGGATTTGTACATATAGGACAAATGCTCCCATTACCATTTCTTTTTGTATTTCTTTTTTTTTTCAATTCATTTTATACAAGTATTTCTTAGAGTTGAGATAACTTTGCTTGACAATTAGGATCTCTTTACAAAGAAAAAATATGAATAGCAATCATAGATATCTTACCAATCCAATTGGGTTTTTTCTAAACGGAGCCTGGATACTTCATTTTTTTAGTCCAACCAAGCCAACCATAAATTATTCTAATTGAATTTTTCTAATTGATAAAGACTAGGCCAGGATCTTATCCATTTGTAGATGGAGCTTCGATAGCAGCTAGGTCTAGAGGGAAGTTGTGAGCATTACGTTCATGCATAACTTCCATACCAAGGTTAGCACGGTTAATGATATCAGCCCAAGTATTAATTACACGGCCTTGACTGTCAACTACAGATTGGTTGAAATTGAAACCATTTAGGTTGAAAGCCATAGTGCTGATACCTAAAGCGGTAAACCAGATACCTACTACAGGCCAAGCAGCTAGGAAGGGTTTTGAAAAGAAAGGAGCAATAATCATTTTCTTGTTCTATCAAGAGGGTGCTATTGCTCCTTTCTTTTTTTCTTTTTATTTATTTACTAGTATTTTACTTACATAGACTTTTTTGTTTACATTATAGAAAAAGAAGGAGAGGTTATTTTCTTGCATTTATTCATGATTGAGTATTCTATTTTGATTTTGTATTTGTTTAAAATTGTAGAAATAGAACTTGTTTCTCTTCTTGCCTTTAGGTACTTTTTATGAGATTTATGGACACTATCTAATAGTAAGAAGTCTAAAAAAACAAATCCTTTTTATATACATTCGAACCACTGTTGGTCATATTGCTCTTTATCGAGAAATCGAAGAAGCTATACAGGGGTTTTCTCGGGCCTATTCATCTGGTACCTAACGTAATTCTGCTAAATCCCGTAGCCGATAAGAAGCCAACTCTACTGCCTCTGTATCACTAACATGCATAACCCGAAGTGTACGATGAACCTAGTCGATAAAAGTCTGTGGGTCCTCCTTGGGGTCTGATCCGGTAAACACTGGAGGGTCTAAATTAATAAAATCACGAACTCTTGTACTAACTGGTTTCTCAGCAGCACCTGTATTCTGCCTCTGAGCCTGAGCAGCTACCAAGCTAGTCAATAACTGCAAAGCACTCCGCATATCCTGGTCTGGAGTGCCAGACGGAGGAACTGGAGGTGCTGGGTGCCTTCTAATATCCTTTGGAGGAGATGGAGTAGATGAGGTATGAGAGGGCATCTCACTTTGAGCCTCACTTTGTCCTGCTCTAACTTGGGGCACCTGACTGGTACCCTCTCCCGCTGCTGTATCAAGTCGTCTACTAATCGTTTGCTTCCTAGTCGAAGGCATCACTGGAAAAAAAACAAGGTGAATATTAGAGACGAACACTTACGACTCAACTCTACGCACGGTCTAGATTCAGGAAGAAGGTAACAACCCTAGATGTCATGTAGCCTTATGATTATAAATGTGGCGCGCTACACATCCATAATCAAGACTCTACTAGACACGGCTCATAGACAACCCCTAGGACAGACTTGCTCTGATACCAAGTTTGTCACGACCCAAACTGAAGGGCCATGACTAGCACCCGACCACACTTGCCGAGCACCAACGCACATTTCATCTAACCTTCATTATTATCTTTTAGGGCTGACGAGATCAATATAAATGGTAGACCTAGATCATAGACAACCAGCAATAAAATATGACGGCATGAACATACATAGCAGGGGATGACCAGACAATCAAGAAACTACATATAAGGTATGAGCTACCACGCTACTATGAAAGACTATACAACAAAAACTAGCCGACAAGGCATACCAAACTATACATGAGCCGACACCTGTCTATGAGCCTCTAAAAGAACATAAGTGTTGCAACCTAGCCGGAACAGGGCCCCGACATACCCATAATGTCTATAACAAAAATTGCATACCAAGACCAATGCAAGTCCGGAGAAGGGATCTCGTCAATCACCGCTGAACTGGACAGTCTACTGTGGTGGGGGAGCTGCACCTGCCTGTCTATCAGGACCTGCAGCACGACATGCAGCGTCCACAAATAAAAGGACGTCAGTATGAATAAAGTACTGAGTATGTAAGGCAAGGAACCATAAATACGATCAGTAATGTAAGCAAGGATAGAGAATATACAACCTGTAACATCTTAGTACCTCTGAGGGCTACTTACATGAAATGCATGATACATATGTATAAATACATAAACCTTTAAAGCATTCGCCTCTATGGGCATCATCATCATCATATCGTACCCGACCATAATAGGCTCGGTAGAATCGTACCCGGCCACGTGGAGCTCGGTAAAACCCAACTGATTAGTGGTTGCACAATAGGTGCCGTACTCGGCCAACTATAGCGTGGCTCGGTAGAGTAAAATAGATACATATATATAATGCATGCTCGACTCATGGAATCACATTCTAAACCTTTCGGAGTGACGTAAGGTCGGTATCCTCTGTACATGTTATTAGGACTAACTCTTCACTATGAACCTTATAAGAATCAGGAAGTATCAACAACATTGATAACATAAGACTAAGAGAAGCAACATTAACATCAATCGTTCCATAAGAGGGAAAACAATGTATACACTGCTAGCTTCTAAGAGTAGAGTATCTTGGAAGATCGTTCATTATATTATGTACAATCGGAGTCGTGCAAAAGAAGGAAAGGGATAGCCTCACATACCTTGTATATACTGCCCCAATCTCAAGCTATGCAATTGTCAAAACTTCTTAGTCTACAATAAGAGAAACGATACTATCGTTATCATTTAAGCGTCATAACTAATATGTATCGACCACAACCTATTTTACGATGAAACGGACAACACCTCCCCTATATATATGACCTCACACCATTCAAAACAGTCACCAAACAGCCCAAACAACATCAGTAATAAACATATTGAGCCTCCCAAAATAGTCCACACACAGCCTAATCACTCCATACATACGACGACCACCGTAGTCGTGTCAAACAACCTGGAAATATTACGAATAACTATCAGCCCATAACCCTACATATATATGGTGTTTCTCCACACCCTTACTCCTCCAAAACTCTACAAGATAGTAGTAAAATACGCAGCCCAACAACAACGCAAAACAGTCCACAAAACAATAACATTACTTCCAAGCCTTTCGATATATATTTCACAAGTTCTAGCTTCAATGGCTTAGCTGCAACTTGGATAATCTTAAATACATATAGAGTAAGAGGTTCCTTACCTTTATACAGAAAGAACAACTCCAATTTGACCTTAAATTTCCATGAAATATCCCTCCAATGCTGCCACAACAACAAAAAAGCGAAACTAGCGATCAATTAGTGTTTTTCGGCACTAGAATCACTTTAGAAGGCTTGAAATCACCTAAGATTGATATTAAGAACATGAGGGAGTATTTACAGAACATAAACCCTTTAAAACAACCTCCCACACGAGCTGGAACGACACAAAAATGAGCAATAACAAGAAGAACAAGAGACTTACTAGCGCCACGGAATTCCCGACACTTGATTTGTGTTGTTTGCCCTTTTTTGGGTCTTGAATCTTGAGAGAACCTTGAGAGGATGTTCCTAGGGTTCTAAGGTCTGAAAATAGTGAAAAGAAATGACTTAAAACGGGTTGGAGGCATCCTATATAGGTCCAAATATCTTAAACCGCCTTAGTGGGCCCCATAGAGAGGTGCTTGGCGCAGTCTCGCGAAAACGCGAATATCTCTCTACTCCGAGATCGTATCGATGAACGGTTTAATGCGTTGGAAACTAGACTCATAGATATTTAATTTGGTTGGTAGATCACCCCGTAATTCCTTGTAAATTATGAGAAAAGATTAGAAATATTTGACCTAATGTTTAAGTAAAATTATGAACCTAAGTTGCGACAACTTTTGTCGACTTTTGTTTCATAACTCGTTTGACTTCAAGACTTATGATACGGATATTATATGATTAAAATACCTTAATAAATTACCTCTTGAGTGTATTAAGCACTGCTAGATTACCTGAAAATACGAGTTACAACATCCTTGATTCGTTTAACTTCTAATACTGGTTAATCACCCTTATACACTCTTGTATCACTTAAGACCAATAGGATTGACTTCTTATCATCTCAAAGATAATTCCTTCTTGGATTTATGTTAACTAATATATGGCATGAACTAACACATGTGGATATGGGTTGTAACAGGAAATACTACCAGAAGTATTATGGGCCTATCAAAATACTCAAAAGACGAGCACATGAGAGGCGCCCTACTCTTTGGTCTATAGGACCGAGGCAGTAATATCGATCGAAGTCGGAGAACCTAGCCTAAGGTACTCCTACAAAAGCAGTATGAGTAATGATGAGAGCAGAAGGCAGGAACTTGACGAGATTGACGAACAAAGAGATATGGAGTACATAAGAATGGTCGCCCAAAAACAACAAGCATAACGCTATTACAACAAGAAAGCAAAGATCCAACCACTTAAAGTCAGGGACTACGTGCTGAAAGCCAAAACTCAAGCGAGCAAAGACCCCCGTGAAGGCAAGCTGGGAACAAACTAGGATGGTCCCTACAAAATCACAGTCAAAGCAAACAAGGGTTCATTCCAACTAGAAACAATGAAAGGAAAGCAAGTACCAAACAATTGGAACATCATCCCCCTCAAAGACTTCAACTTCTGAGAGAAAGCGTCCCCAAGTCGTACTATTTTTTCCCTTACTTGAGTTTTGTCCCATTTGGATTTTCTCAATGAGGTTTTTAATGAGGCGACAAAGGGAACATAATGACTCGAACTACGATAGGGAGTGACTTGTTATTTTCATTGCTCGACTCCTTATTACTCTCCAAGTCCAACAATGAAGTGACTAGGTAAACTGGAACTGGAATGCCATCCAACACCCAAAATCTTAACTTTCTCTAATGTAACCAAAACAACAATGTCAAAGTAATAAGAAACTTACGTCTATCACTTTTTCACCTTTTTTGTATCAAGTTTATGTTCGACCTCGCTCGAACAAACACCTACCGGCCCTTAGTCGCGATTTAACAAAAAGGTTATATTCGACCTCACTCGAACAAACACCTACCGACCCTCGGCGTAATTTAATGAAAAGGTTATATTCGACCTCACTCGAACAAATACCTACCGGCCTTTCATCGCGATTTAAAAAAAAGGTTATGTTTGACTTCGCTCGAACAAATACCTACCGGCCCTCGGTCGTAATTTAACAAAAAGGTTATGTTTGACCTCGCTCGAACAAACACCTACCGACCCTTAGCCGCAATTTAACAAAAATGTTATGTTTGACCTCACTCGAATAAACACCTACCAGCCCTCGGCCACGATTTAATGAAAAGGTTATGTTCGACATCGCTTGAACAAACAACTATCGGCCCTTAGCCGCAAAAAAAGGTCAAAATCAACAAAGTCCAAACAACACCTATCGACCCTTGGCTAGAACTCAACGAAGAAACACACTCGACCTATTTAAACAAAGGGCTAATATGACCCATGAATATTTGGCTCCAAGATTACGGCTAGCTGAAAGACAACAACAATGAGGACAAAAAGTGAAACAAGCAAACAACAAAAGCAAAAAATACACAAGTACAGAAGAGAACCACATGAACAAAAGATGCAAGGAATGACTTTGATATTTCATATATGTCTTTTTACAAAAGGCTCTTGAAGACGTCGGCAAAAATACGCAAAAGTTAAAAGAAAACTACTGGTCATCATCATTGCGACCTTCAGTATTCTCGCCAGCTCGATCTCCAATAGCATCATCACCCTGACTACGGATACCCTCATGGTCTCGGCCCCCGACGCCCTCTCTATCCTCGCCCCGGAGGGTATATGGAATAATACCAGGCCTTGCCCTCGAGGCAATATAACATTTTCATCATCCTCTTCCTCCCTAGAACGAGGAGTAGTCGGATCATAACTGCAAACAACCCGAGCCTTGACATGAGCACCCTCGAAGTCTGCAACATAAATAGAGCCCGCTACATGCAATTTGCGAAGCACGTCCAGTCGGGCTTCAGTTTGAATCCACTCTTCGTAGAATTCACAAGGAATGTTGGAAAAGCCAGAAGCCGCAAATGAAGAAGGTTATTCAAGTAGTTTAGCCTTCTTGGCCCCTAGAGCAGCAACCCGATCATAAAGAGCAGAAGTTTCTTTCTCCAACTCCCCAATCCTTTCATCGAGCTGCTTTTCTTTAAGCTTTGCCATTGACAAGTCATTTTTTCGCTCGGAATGAAGAGTTTGAACCACCACCTCAAGGGACTCCGTCTTCCTCAAAGCCTCCGACCGGGCGGACTCTGTCTTCTCTATCTCCTCCATCTTTTCGGCGACTGACGAGCGCAAAACACACACTTAAATTATGCTTGCTAATCAAAGATAGTATATTATAATATCGTATCCACATGGATTGAATTTTAACAGTATTCTCGTAGTTTCTAGCTTGATTGCTATCTAGGAGGACTAATAATTGAGATTTATATGATTAAGAATTGAAAATAACTAAGAATCAAAAGATATTGACTAGTGACTATCGAGACAAGGAATAAGCAACTAAGGTTATCGATGGGAGAAGATAGAGTTTTGACAGGATAAGTGAAATATAATTGTTCGGGATCTAACTCTAGATAATTCACTTCCAACGTTCACAAGTGAGACTCTCGAATTCACTCTATTATTAGTTCAAACGTTCAACAGAACTTCTCTCTCAATTAAGTCTTACCCTCATGAGATACACCAACTTAAGCACTGTGAAGATATGCAAGAATGCATAGTGGATTGGTCTTTAGGAAAACCTTCTTCGATTATTCTCCTAACTAGGTTTAATCAATGATTCAACTAGCATTTTTTGATTCCTTAGAAGAATCTATGAACTCAACTAACAATATAATGTAAATATATCACAAGTTATGCCTCTCTCAATTATATGAACTAGTGAATATAAATGCAATAACTAATTCTTCCAAAATGATTCAAATACATAAAAATAGAGTTATAATCCACAACAGTCATCAATACACCAAATCCGTCAAACCCCAAAGGGAAGTACTCCATAGACATGGAGAAATTCATCTTGAAGATAATTAAAGTATAGGAAAACATAAATTCGATACAAACTCGGATCTTGAGTGAGGAAGGAATGATGAAATCCTTGTGCTTTTGTTCTTCCAACTCCTCCTTAGGTCTCAAATTTGTCAAAAGTCCCTCTAAAATGGTAATTTTGGTGTATTTAAGCTGCCCCCAAAACAAACCCCGGAAGAAACTACCCTTTCTTAGCCGAAATAGGATATCACTCTAACATTTTTGTACTGCCGCGTCGCACCCCCCGCCACCCCATGCGCCGTGCCTGTGGGAAATTCCAGAGCATTTGGAAAAATCATTTATGGCCATTTTTGCACTAGCGTGGTGATCCCCAAGGTGCATGGTGCGTGGCGGTAGCGCATTTTTTCCAGAGTAATCTTTTTTTCTCACTTGTTGACATATAGAATTGGTCCTCGACCCCCGAACACGATCCCACCATATTTTATTAGGCTTTTACTCAGACTTCAAAGCTCCAAATAGCTCGAATTAGCTCCATAACATCTACAAGAACTCGGAATCACTTCTACAAGAAATAAAACACACAATAAGTGCAAAATACTACCAATTAAAGCTCAACACAAGTAAAATGCAGTGAATTAGAGTGCAATAAGTGACTAAAAAGGGGATTATAGCCTACCATCAGCGACCTCACCACTAAGAGCCTCCGCCCTGAATTGACACTCCTCAAGATGACCTCGCAGCAAGACTACCTGAGCTTGGAGATCACTATACTGGGTTTCTACCTCCTGCTAAGCTTGAGCACTTCTTCCTTAATCCTCAACGTCCCCTCTAGGATGCTACATTTCCCAACTACTCGTATCAACTTTTCGTTATTTTCCTCCAAGTCATCATTCAGCTGGCGCACATCGCTGCTCTCGCTGAGCCGGAACCGAAGCTCCTGATACTTCTCAAGACACCTAAAGTACTTGTCCTTCAATTCACATAGATATCCTTATGTATCAGCTCCCTCCGAGCACTTTCAATCTTCACAACGACCGTCTGCAAAACAAACGAAAGGATTCAAAACCTGTAAAAGGGAGCAAAATGTGGGGAGAAGAACAAGCAACAAATGCACTTACCCAAAGGGAAAGACATGCGATATTATTTGAAAGGGTGCTATCACTTATGGTCTTGAGGGTCATACCCTCAATTTCAGAACAAAGAGGACCGAGAGAGGGAACTATCTACTCGGTGTTCACGAGAAAGTTATTATCCATCAGGATCGCAATAGTCCTTGAACCCCCTCCAACCTGACTTCGAGTTGAGTGAGCCCCACGCCGATCATCCTCAACTTATTTGCATCCATGCCGGAGTTAGATCTGACATCCTCATCAGCAACGATT
Organism: Nicotiana tabacum; assembly: GCF_000715075.1. Taxonomy (NCBI): domain Eukaryota; kingdom Viridiplantae; phylum Streptophyta; class Magnoliopsida; order Solanales; family Solanaceae; genus Nicotiana; species Nicotiana tabacum. Next base: position 141,353,300 of record NC_134085.1, read on the forward strand.
TTTCTTCTATCATCGGCCGAAGAAGGCACGTCCATCGCGACCCCCGAAGATGAGACCTCCTCGTGACTCGTAAGGGTAGGGCCTTTAGTATGCATCACGCCCTCGACCGCATACCTCATAGGATGCATGCTCGCTACCTCCAAGCGAGAGGCCTCAGAACTTGACTTAGGGCTCTCTCTAATGTACACTATGGCCATTTCTTGAAGGACAAAGCCACAACCTCCCACATCAATGACCGCCGACCTCTCTCACCCCGTATCCACGTCACTCCGCTTATGAGGCATCTTCACACCGCCATCAGGAAGGATGTCGTCATCGTCAACTAACAAGAAGAGTTGGGAGCAGAAATTGCAGATGGAACGAAAATGTCTTCCTGAACCACGACAGCTGCGGTCGGCACTGATGATATGGTTGTAATAGGAATCGAAGTCGATGAGACAGCGACCGCCCTTCGGAAAGAGGGCACCGGTGCTCGGCTCTTCCGAGAACCCCTGCCTGAGAAAAAGACAAAGTTACATTAGCAAAACGAACCTGTACACAATATAGAAAAGAGCGACCACGATTAAAGAAAGGAAATTACTAGTCGAAGGAGAGCGAGCCTAAATTTCTTGAAAAAACTTGGCCAGTCATGGATCCCTATGATGTGAGGAAGGAGCCGCTCGACCCAATCAGAAATATGAGCGACCAAAGGATGAGGTGAGGTCTTGGCTACAAAGGAAAAAGGCAAGAGGTCAAAATCCATGGACGAACACAGGGGAGAAATTAGGTACCTACGAGTAGAGAAACCAGGTACTTACGAGTATAGTTCCAAGCCTCGGGAAAACCATCAACATTGGCCACCACGTCCTCGGTTTTGACAAAAAAGAAGTTACCAAAATTGATGATTGACCTTGTCATCCATATTCACCACCAAGCATTTCCCCCTCGGAGGCGAAGGTTCAATATCGTTCCCTTATAAAAGCTAGGGGAGAATAGGTGTATTAAGTGTCGAAGTGTCAATTCGACCCCGGCTAGCTCGACAAACTTAGTAAGCATCTTTATAATTTTATAAACATACAACACAAGATGAGCAGGGCAAACTCCGTAGTGATGATAGAACTCCTCGACCAACGGAAGGAGAGGAAAAGAATAGCCAACTTGGAAAGGATAGGCATAGGGAGCACAATACCCGGGATGATGGGCCTGTACCGCATCCCTTTCAGCAGAGATCAACTCGATATTATCAGGAAAGCCAAATTTGGCCTTGATTATTGATGACTCCTCTACTTCGATCTTTGCTGACTATTCGACCATAATCTTCATTGTTGATTAGATCAATTCGACCCATGGAGACCTCGAGATGCTTTACCGATATTATTTTCAGTTATATTATAGATATAGATTTTGACCCATACAATTAGTCCCTCTGCTTATTGAGGTCGATTTTGCGGGCGGGTTCGATGAGCGGATCATATTATTGGTGGTCGAGCTAATCAAGCGGACTGCACGGGTCGTGGTTATTATGACGAGTAGATGACATGGCCCTCTGTGAGCCACATATTTCAAAATACTTCGTATTTCTCGGGCAATTCATTGGAGTTATATTATCCATAGGCCAGGATGGTGTCATAAGGTCATGCGTCATTATGACGCATGTTCCTGATGCATTGTTTTATTTTTCGTATGACCTTTAATCAGACATGCTGCTTCGGTTCTGACGCCAATCATGATGAACCGTTTTTGGTTTTGGTGCCATGACCCTTATAAATAGAGATTTTTGAATCCGATTTTGGAGTTTAAACTTTCTAGCATTTTTAAGACACCCCATTTATTTCCTGCTTTCTTCTTCTCTAAATTTCTTCAGTTTCCAGTGACCTACATTCTTTTTCATTCCTTTTTGTTTGTCACTTCACTGCGTCGAATCATGTCTGAAGTGTCTTCTAGTGCTAGTGAGAGGAGCCGTGTTGCTCCATTGGCAATGGTATTCCCCTATCGTGGGGAGAATGTTTCCACCACCGTTGAGGATGAAACTTTCTTTTCGGTGGAGGAAATTGTTCCACGCAGCCCTGATTCCAGATCCGATATTACCAAAGCACTAGAGACCGCACTTGGAGCTTTTTCGATCATTGATGATGGTAAAAGAGTTAGTGGAGAGTCGCATGCCCTTGATAGATTTATAACAACTAGCTTTAAGATAGGACCTGAAGGAGAATAGTCCAGTGGATATTCTCTCCATTTGTACTATTATGGTTTCTAGAAATATTTTTCCTATAAAACGAAAAAAGACATAATGATAGAGGACATCCAGTATTCATTTTGTAAAATACACTTTGACTTTAAAAGAGAGAATTAGATCTCATTGCAAGCATACAAAACCAACCTTTACACTAAGATTCTTGTCCACACTTTTTCACTGGATCCGAGAATAACTTAGATATTTAAAGGCTTATCCATCACTCATCATTATCAGAAAGAACATTCACTAATTCCATCCTTTCTTGGGTAGCTCATTCGTTTTATTTACATAAGTACCATTTATGGATGTTCATCACTATTTAATACTTCATTATTTCCTTTGACTTCTTAAATATTGATTATGTGTCGTCGTTGCTATTGAAGTATATCTACATATTATTTATTGCACTTCCAAGAATTTCATTTTTTGGATATTATTGTTAACTAAGATTAACCATCATTTGTATAAATTTAGTTAGTTGATCCAAGATCTATATTTTTTGGTCAAACACACACAAATGTCATAACCCACAAAGCTTTTACCCCTTAGGGGTCGTCTGGTATACATACTAAATTATTCCGAGATTATAGTGTAGAGATTATAATCTCTAGACTAATTTATCCCATCTGAAAGGTGAGATAAAATAATACCAAGTTTTATAAGATAAGGTGGGATAAGATGGATATCCAGGATTAAGTCTGGTACTAAGTTAATACTATATTTGATTGACGGGATAAGTACTAAGTTAATACTATATTTGATTGACGGACCATCAACCAAATTAAAGTTAATATCATGCTTTATTCTACCTTATCTCACATACCAAACGACTCCTTAAAGACCATAAGTTTCAAAAAAAATAATTTCTTTTTTAAATGGAATCAAACTATATCATCAAAATTAAAATGGAGTGAGCAATATATATTTCGTCCTATCATCGTTAAGCTACACTTTTGCAACAAGAAGTACAAAATGATTATTCCAAGAATAATTCTTTGGAATCATAAGATGTCACAATCATTATGAATAAGACAATAATCACTTCATCATCTTCGAGAAAACATGTAATGGACTGGATCTTCCCCTTAAATTCTAAGCTTTTCTTTCTCCCTTAAATTAAGCTGCTAAATCAACATAAAACTTTAGCTTTATGGATTTGTTCCCACGTGCTACTTAAATTTGTATCTGGAACTTCATTCAAATTCCAAGTAGTTTAAGGTTAGTATTCCATTCTTCCTTTTTCTATTGAAATTACTGTTTTCAGATTTTCTTGGATACCAAACTTGCCGATATATTGCAGTATGTATTTGCTTTGTTGGATACAGACATAATGGTTGGTCATGATTTTAGTCAGACATTTTCCGTTAATGTCCATACAACAACAGTAACAACAACAACAATCCAGTATAATCTCACTTAGTGGGTCTTGAGAGGGTAGTTTGTACGTAGACCGTACCCCTATCCTGTGGTACAGAGGCTGTTTCCAAATAGAAATCTAACTATAAGTGCAAAGAAATAGTACTATATGCGAGGATAGTCTTAATAGATTGAGGCATTTTTGGTAAGCCTATGTAATTTTGTCTCAGACCTGACGGTATCACACCATGTTAAGAGTGTCTTTGAGATAATCAAGATCAATCAATCTAACTATACGCAATCCCAAAGTAGTTGTAGTCAACTATATGAATCGTCTGCAATCATATGTGAGGATATTCTTAATAGTTTGAGGCATTTTGGGTAAACTTATGTAATTTTGTCTAAGAGCTGACGGTATCACTCCAAGTGTTATTGAGATAATTGAGGTGGGAGCATCAATGATTGGGTATAGTTAAGACTATTCTTGAACTTTAGTATCAACATTCTCCTTCTGTATCCTTGTTTGGAACTGACCATGCTTGCAAAAGATAATTTTTAGGGAAGTTCTTAGCATCTGTTATTTTCTTTTTTGGGGGTTCAAGCAGGGAGTTGAACTTGGTTTCATGATTATATGCAAGGCATAAATGATTCAATTAGCTAGTTATACACCTAGTGTTGCTATACTTGTTTTATTCATGTTATTAAATTTCAAAAGGCATCTTATCTTCATTACTGGATACATCATTTTTCCTTGATTTTCTGTTCTAATCAATACTGTTTCATTGGTTTCAGATTTTGTGCTTCTATCTTCACTAGGTAGGGGTAAGGTCTGATACACTACCCTGGTTTGTTGTTGTTGGTTTCAGATTTTGCGCTGGACGCAATGGAAACTTTAGTAGCTTTACTTTCAATTATGTTGACTCTGGTTAGCCGTCAAGGGGTAACATGTCATGGGGAGCAGCCTCTTTCAAAGATTGCCATTCATAAGACCATACTTGCCCTTGACATTCATGCTTCTATTAAAGCCACTCCTTCAGTTCTTGGGGTTAATGTAAGCTCTCATAGCTTTTCTTATAGTTGAATTTCCTGTGGTCTTCAATAAACAATGGCCTATTTAATCTAGATTTGCAAATGAGAATATACTAATTCTTTCCCGTTCATTGTTAAATTTCCCCTTCAAATTGCAGGGCGAAAACAAAGAATGGGTTGTTCTAGAGTACAACATTTCAAATCCCTCAGCAGATGATTGGATTGGGGTATTTTCTCCAGGTAATTTCAGGTAAAATTTCATGCAGTTATCAATTTTTAATCAAACTATTGCTTGGCCTTGATAAATGACATATTTGGCAATACAAAATGAATTTGATATTAAAAAGTTGAACTGCATCATTTTACTTACCAGTATGATTTCCTACTTATCAACAGCTTTCATATTTTTCTCTTACTCTTTGTTACTATTTTATGACTAGAAGTTCATAAATCGAATCTTGTTCCTAAATGAACAGCTATCTAAACATTTGAGTTAAACACTAAAATCCTAGTCCCTTTGAAAATATTAGTAGTGAAGTTTTGGTAACATCGCGTGAATAGCTTTAATCTGTGATTTTGACGCATAACCATGACTTTTTCTTTTGGTTAGTGCATCTAGCTGCTTCCCTGATAATCCAAGAACATTTCCACCATTCTTGTGTACAACGCCTATAAAGGTTGGTGTTCTTACCCGGTTTCAGTAGATTTGGATCCAAAAATTTCTCTTGGATGAAAGGATAAAGAGTAACTATGGCTGTCCCATACTTGCATTTTTTTTCCTGCAGTATAAATATGCCAATTACTCGAGCCGTCGCTACAAAGACACAGGGAAAGGATCACTGAAGCTTCAACTGATTAACCAGAGATCAGACTTTTCTTTTGCCTTGTTTTCTGGTGGACTCTTCAGTGTATATTCATAGCTTTCTCACCCTTGTCAATTCTGTCCTGAGTTTGCATTTTTGCTCTGAATGCAAGTTTATGTATATATTTTTCCATCACTACTATGTACTTTTCTTCAAGAATATCTAACTCGCCTGTTAAATTATCTCAATCACTTACGAATTATTATCTGGACCAAACTTTCTCTTATATCTTGATTTTCTTCCTTTTGTAGTTAAATAATTTCCTGATCCATTTTTTGTTTGAATTCAATTTTGCAAAGCTTTTGAGCTTTCAAAACTTCGGAACCTAAATAGAGTAGATTCTGTCAGAACATTACCATTTTTGTTTTGTGGCTATGTTCATTGTATTGATCTCTACAACTGTATAGAATTGTCTCTTTCTTTTGGATTTCCTTCTATTCCTCTTTCACTTTTCTGTTTTTGCAGTGTTTTTATATAACATGTAATTTTGTAATGATCTCATTTTACCTTAATTTATCTCCTTATGCAACAGCCAAAGCTGGTTGCAGTATCAAACATGGTTGCCTTTGCAAATCCAAATGCACCAGTATACCCACGCTTAGCCCAAGGAAAGACATGGGATGAAGTAAGTGCTTCGTTCCCTGCAAACAGAGGTCAAAATAAGCTTTCGGCAGCTTAATATTTATTTTTAATTTCTGTAGGCAGGATCCTTTTTGCAGTATCAGTGCCTTGTTAATTGTATCAGAAATTAGCTTTTGTGGACTAGGTTGTAGTCAACTATGTTTATCCCAAATGTGTCGGACAAATAAATTGAGGAAACAACCTTCTTTGGACTTTCAGATGACTGTGACGTGGACAAGTGGATATGGAATCAATGAAGCAGAACCTTTCGTGGAATGGGGTCGAAAAGGAGGACAAAAGGGGCGTACTCCAGCAGGAACATTGACATTTGATCGTAGCAGCATGTGTGGTGCGTTGAACTCTCTTACATTTGAGGATGTTTTTGGGTATAGAATAAAAATGGGGTAATCACGACTAACACGCTTGCTGGAGTTAATTGGATAAAACCAACTGATTAGTTATTAGAGAACTAGCATGAAGAATAATCATAGGTAAAACATAGGTATGACTTAGTTCATATAATTTTGACATATTCAAAACAGTAGATCACTTTCTATGCTTGTTATACAGAAACTATTCTTGAACCATGTATTACCTCGAGAACCAACATATCCTACAAAGCATGTTATCTAATTGTGTCAAATGTTAAGGTGGATTGTCAGTGGTATTTCTCAAATATGATGCCACTTGCAGGAGCACCAGCACGAACTGTTGGATGGCGTGATCCTGGATTCATCCACACTAGTTTTCTGAAAGAACTTTGGCCGAACTCGCTGTATGTTTTCTATCCATGCGTGCGACAACTGTGTATAAATTTGGCATTCATTTTTTCATATCTTCCAGAGATGAGCGAACATTGAAAATTGTTCCTGTGCATGCGTACTTCTATCTTCCATTAGGGGAGCTTTGGATTTCACTTAATATTCCAAAATTCCATGTCAAATTGTTATATTTCCAAAACGAAAATTGACTTCATTGTATTTATAGATGAGTTGGAGCTAGTACTTTGTATAGAACCACGAGTGTCATGTTTTGTTGTTTTAGTACGTGAAATTCAGGATCACACTGCATTTTGGTCTTTGCAGGTATACCTACATGCTTGGTCATAGATTCTTCAATGGCACGTATATTTGGAGTCAGATGTATCAATTTAAATCATCTCCTTATCCCGGTCAAAATTCTATACAACGTGTTGTCATTTTCGGGGACATGGGAAAGGTAATATCTTCAGATTTAGTTACATTGCTATAACCTTTAGTTTTGATCCTTTCACATAGATTTGCATTCCTTTTATGCTGCTACATGTTATTTTTTGTTGAGTACTAATTTTGAAGCTTTTGTTATCTTTCCATTTGGATTGTCAAGTTCATGGGGAAGAGAGGCCAGAAAAAAGCTTTTTCTCAATAGCAAAGTAGTATAAGAATGCAAAATTTTCAAGTTATTTTGAGTATTATCACCTTTTGAGGAAGGTGAGAGAATGTGGGAAAAGAAAAATGACAACATTCGCTTCAATGGTGGTGCAAATCCCATATCCGATTCATCATCCAACTGGACTTTCGGACTCAAGATGGATAGATCAACTAGTTAGGACTGTTAGTTGTCATAGTTGTGAGTTATGATGTCACTACTTAAACACACGAGTGTCTAATTGTGATCATTTCGTGTCTATAAGTTCAACTAGTTCAGTTGGTAGCCTTGCCTCAAGTTCTAAAAGTAATTCTAATCATCCGTTACTTTTAGATTATTACCAGAAACTCTATAGTAAAATGTTGATGTCAATTTGGTAGTTCTTTCTTTCTTGGATAAAATTGGAAACCAGACAAGCAAAACAGTTTATTCAAATTACATTTTCCTCGTTCAAGGAACAAATTCAACTTTCGTGGTATTTTTCATTATGTGTTTGCTTTCATTCACAAAATCATAGTTCCAAACAACTGGTTAAGCATTCTGAAATTTACTTTTCTAATCAGGTTGATCTTGTAATGATCTGCTTTATCTTTACGCACTACAGGATGAAGCTGATGGCTCCAATGAATATAATCAATTCCAACCTGGCGCTCTTAACACTACCAATCAGCTTATTAATGATTTAAAGAACATTGATATAGTGTTCCACATTGGTGATATCTGTTATGCCAACGGCTACATTTCACAGTGGGATCAGTTTACTTCGCAAATTGAGCCAATTGCTTCAACTATACCTTATATGCTTGCTAGGTACACTGCAGTTCTAATTAGGAGAACCTTGTTGAACGTTTAAGAATTTTCTGCTTGCTTTGTGGTAATTCTTAACTTCATTCCGCAGTGGCAACCATGAGCGCGACTGGCCTGGTACGGGCTCATTTTATGGCAATATGGATTCAGGTGGAGAATGTGGAGTTTTAGTTCAGAATATGTTTTACGTTCCTACAGAGAACAGGGATAAGTTCTGGTATGGTGATTTCACCTATCTGATTATTTCATTTCTGTAGGATTTTTTTTTCCGACTCTTGGGATATATCATCATTATTGCTCAACTATGAATCTCACCGTATCTGTGACAGCCCCAATCTTTTTTCTATTCATGGATTATATTCTTTTGAAAAATTCCATTTCATCTGATCCGTGAATTAGGAAGCTCTCCTTCAATGATCGTTAGCTTTGAAACAGCGTCTTTGCAGAACTAAAAATTTACCTTGAAAAAACAAAGTTGATGAACCAAAGAAAAGGGAAAATAAAATAGGAGTCGAAAGTAGGACAAAATCCTGAATCTACCCCATCCAATACTTATATTTTTGCTCGAACAGTCCTTTGAGATACAATCAAACTTCTCTATAACAACCATCCTCTATAACAATACTTCACTATAACGGTCAAGTTTTCCTTGGAATCAAATTTTCAACACTTCACTATAACAACCAAAAAATATTGGAAGAAACCAGGCTGTTGTATATAGGTTTGACTGTACTAGTTTCAGTATTCTTGTTTTCTTCTCTCAGGTATTCTACGGATTATGGTATGTTCCGGTTCTGCATAGCTGATACAGAACACGATTGGAGGGAGGGAACCGAGCAATATAACTTCATTGAACATTGTCTAGCATCTGTAGACAGACAAAAACAACCATGGCTAATCTTCCTTGCTCATCGGGTACTGGGATATTCTTCAGATTCTTCTTACGCTAATGAGGGATCTTTTGCAGAACCTATGGGTAGGGAAAGCCTTCAAAAGCTCTGGCAGAAGTATAAAGTTGATATAGCCATTTTTGGCCATGTTCATAACTATGAGCGGACGTGTCCCATCTACCAGGTAATTTTTGAACTTCCGAATTTGATCTTCTTTCATTTTTTGTAAAAGGAGGCGCAAATCTTCATATGTGATTTTGCCTATCATCCGACGTTTAGTTAAAGCAGACTGCAAATATTAGGATGTTTCCACCCATCATATTTACATTTATTTCTTACTAATTATAAGATAACACTTCCTTGTTTACTGCAGAATATTTGTACAAACAATGAGAAGCACTTTTATAAGGGCGCCTTGAATGGAACTATACACGTTGCTGCTGGAGGAGCTGGAGCAAGCCTTTCGGATTTTATCCCCATCCAAACTACATGGAGTATCTTCAGGGATTATGACCATGGATTTGTGAAGTTGACAGCATTTGATCATTCAAATCTGTTGTTTGAGTACAAAAAAAGCAGAGATGGTAAAGTCTACGACTCGTTCAGGATATCTCGAGACTATAGAGACATACTGGCCTGCACAGTCGACAGTTGCCCAAGCATGACCCTTGCATCTTGATCAGTTCATATAAATGCAGCAGTCGGTTAATTTAATATACATAGTTGTATCCTCAATTCTACAATATATCAAAAAATAAAAACAGTCAAGACTTCTATTTTTTGCAGGTATGTGATATGCAACCATATAGCTTATGTTCGTTGTTTTCCTGATGGCTTAATGTTTGAATCATATGACGACGATGTGATAAATTTCGGCTTTTAATTATAAGGTTTAATAATCTAACTGCAAGACTGACACTTGAGACATTTTTAGGCATATTTCAATTTCGGTATACGTACGCCAAATCATTCCATATCAGCGTTATATTACTTCTGAATAACTTCAAAGAAATCTCATAATTCATACGTCACTCTCAATTTTGTAGTATTGTCTTCTAGGGTTCAGATAATACAGCTATGCACTTTCCCTGATCAAGAAAAGAAGAGTAGGAGTAGGCATTCAACCTGATAATTACTCCATGGTTTAGGTAACTAGTGTGTGTGACAACTAATCAACAAGGGAATAGGCAGGACACATCAGAGTATCATATTGCCAACCCTGAGATTCAACAAACTTATGGACAATTTCCGCAAATAAGTTTCAAATTGATTTACCAAAGATTACATATTCACAGAAATACATAAGCAAACGCACAAAGCTTTTCAGGTGCGTGACGTGAGCATACATGACCATTAACCGCAAGCTTACATGTAGCTTTGTCGCCTGAAACTACCGATTGAGATTATTGAATATTATCAAGTATACTAGTATAGTTAGTGATATTTATGTTACATTGCTGTTAGTTAGTTACTAGACTTAGGAGGTTAATAGTTGAGTTAGTTACAGGGGTAATTTAGTAACTAGCAGTTTACTTTCTTTATTCACGTGTATAAGACTCACTTCAGCTGAATAGGAAATCATACTATTTTCCCCAATTTCATTTCTGTCCAGAAGCTTCTCCTTTCAAAATGAGAGCTTAAGCACAACCTTCAATTGATTCATTTTGTTAGTTACAATCTCGACATGGTATCAGAGCTCAGTTTGAATTTATCATCGACGTTCTCATCTTTCATTCAATCTTAGTTTTCAGCTTAACAAATCAAAATCTACACTTCACACTTCGTCGCTAGGGTTTTGAATTTTTTTTCTCCTCAAATTCAGAGATGAATTCTTCTAGCTTTCTAGAATTCGTCCTCAAACGATGGCCGGAGATAAGGAAACTCAGAATACGACCAATAATTTGGACTCGACCAACCCGGTGTACATGCACCCGTTAGAGAGTGCCGGAACGACACTTGTACCTGTTGCCATCGATGGAACTGGGTACAGATCTTGGAGAAGAGGAGTTCTCAAAGCATTATCGGTGAAGAACAAGGTTGGATTCATTACGGAGAAATGCAAGAAACCTAATGCTGATGATACAACTTATGATCAGTGGGCTCGATGCGACACATGGTCACATCGTGGATCCTAAACTCACCTTCAAAGGACTTGACTGATAGTCTACAATATATCAGTGATGCTAAGAAATTATGGCAAGAACTGGAAGATTGATATGATCAAACTAATGGAGCGAAATTGTATCAATTGCAGAAGGAAATTAACGACCTTAGCCAAGGGGCTTTGGACATCACAGGCTATTACACAAAAATGAAAAGGCTTTGGGAGAAATTAAATACCCTGAATGCACATGCACAATGCAATTGTCAATGTACTAAAGGCCAATATGCACAAGGCTGAGCAGGATCGAAAATTGATTCAGTTCATAATGGGCTTAAGCGAAGTCTACACAGTAGTGAGAGGCAACATACTTATGATGAATCTACTGCCCAGTATAACACAGGCCTTCTCCATTCTAATTCAGGAAGAGAAGTAGAGAGAAGTCAGGCCAAGCAACAGACTGGTTATGAAGTCCACGTCATTGAATGTAAATAAACCTAGGAATAATAAGTTTAGGACAAATTACAATCAAAGAGGAAATGGTGCCGCCCATAACTCATACAATTCGAACAAGCAAAGCTATCCACCTGCCAAGTCTCGACTGTTCTGTGACTACTGCAAAAAGTCAGGGCACACCACGTATAATTGCTATAGGATACATGGCTTTCCACAGGATTTCAAGTTAACTAAGGGAGGAATGCAATATTTGCTGCAAATGTTCATGCAGAATGTGAAGAAGTTGAAGGTGAAACTCATGATCAGGGATTTCAGCACTTGACAAAGGAGCAATACAATCAGCTGCTCAGCTTATTGGAGAAATTTCCAGGAAGGAACACAAGGGAAAGTTGAAACAACATAGCCTGTAGAGCTGCAAGCTTTGCAGGTATTCTAGCTTGCTTTACTTATAAAAAGATTGCTGAAACCACTGTATGTAAATGCTCTAAATCAGTTGCTGACTTGTGGATATTAGATACTGGGGCTTCAAATCACATGACTTATAGGAAATCTTTTTTGAATAACATTAGAACCTTATTTTATCCATTTTTTGTTACACTACCTAATGGATATATGGTGAAAGTGACAGAAATTGGGGATATATTTCTTGGTCCAATGTTAACTTTGGTCAGAGTGTTGTATGTACCTAGTTTTAAATACAACCTCATCTCTATTCACTCATTAACAGACTATCTCAATTGCATAGTTAATTTCAGCAAATATCTTTGCATGATGCAGGCCCCTTTAACGATGAGGCCTCTGGAATTGGTAAAGCAAGGAGTGGTCCGTACTTCCTATGCTCAAAGTGTCACAGTTGTCCAAAGTCTAGTATATCTTATAGTCCTTCTACTCTTTGTTCCCGTTCGTGCTTTCCTATATTAGTTGATATTGTAAATAGATGAGAGAGTCACAGTTCGCCTTTACATTCATTGTCAATTGTGAATAGATCACCACATTCACTCAACAATGTAAATAACCTTCATTCAAGAAATAAAATTGACTCCTCCTTTGGTATACATTCTTTTCTATCATCTATTGCATCTCATGGGGACAGTGTTGAACATCTGTGGCATAACAGACTAGGTCATGTACCCTTTGTGAAAATGAGAAGGATATCTGCTATACTTGTTAATTTTTTTCCGAACAACCTTTTCTCTGTTCTATATGCCCCATGGCAAGGCACAAAAGACTACCATTTCTCCAGAAAACATCATCTACTACTAAAACCTTTGAACTTTTGCACATAGATTTATGGGGCCCCGATCATATAGCCACACATGACAACTATAGATATTTTCTTACCATGGTTGATGACTTTAGCAGATCATCCTGGACACATCTTCTGAGTAGTAAAAGCAATACCCTTCAAGCCATTGAAGCACTCATTTCTATAATTGAAAACCAGTTCAATTCTTCAGTCAAAGCTATTTGAACTGAGAATGGGCTATAATTTCTAAATAGTGAGGCCATGCTATTCTTTCAAGACAAAGGCATAATTCACCAGAAAACCTGTCCATACACAATAGTGTGGTAGAAACAAAAGCACAAATATCTACTAGAAACTGCAAGGGCCCTACTTTATCAATCCAAATTACCAATGAGATATTGGGGGGAGTGTATCCTGACTGCCACCTACCTGATAAACAAGTACCTTCCACAGTCCTTAATAATAGATGCCCTTTTGAGCTTCTTTATAACAGAAAACCAACCTACTCACACTTTAAAAGCTTTGCTTGCTTATGTTACCCACCACACTCAAGACACACAAAAATAAATTTGAGCTAAGGGATACTCCCCATATCTTTGTAGGGTATCCCTTTGGGGTTAAAGGATATAAGGTCTTGGACCTAGTCACAAAGAGGCTATATGTATCTAGAGATGTTTAGTTCCATGAAGATGTATTTCCTTTTGCCATTTCACCTGAACATTCTTCCTTTCCTTCTGCTTGCATATGGTAAATTCTAATCCTTCATGTCCAAACGCCATAGTGAATAATTCTGATGATCATTGTACTATTGATAGAAATGCATCAACTTTTGCCACTAATAGTCCTATATCTGAAGATACACAATCCCCAATTACAAATACATCACCAAATTCTTCAAACTCTTTAAGCCTACATAACCATGACTCACACCTCAGCCAAGAATCAGACAACAGAGCTCATACTGATAGTCCTATAACTGGAAGTCATTCAGAAACACATGTATCACCCCTTGAGAAAATACATCACATAGAACCTGATAATAACCAACCTAATCCTATATAGCATAGGAGCACATGTAGAACACTCATCACTCTTTCCCACCTTAAAGACTATGTGTGTACACTACTAAATATACAACCACATGACCATTCAAGCAATAGTATAAGTCCTGAACATCAACCAGTTCCTTCTTCATCCACATCACTCACTGTCTTTGTTGCCAACAGTCATTCTGTATCCTTCAATGCTTTAAGCCATGATAGTCAGTAGCTGGTAAAGAATATTTCACATGAGTGTGAACTAAGATCTTATGAGAAGCAACTATGAATTATGCCTGACAAGTAGTAATGACACAAAAGTTTGAAGCTTTATATACTAATCATACTTGGGATTTAGTGAATTTGCCTACAGGAAAGAAAGTTATAGGGTGCAGGTGGGCGTACAAAATCAAGCACAAAGCAGATGGATGTGTGGAAAGATACAAGGCAAGGCTTGTGGTAAAAGGATACACATAGGAGGTTGGAGTTGATTATATAGAAACCTTTTCTCCAAATTAAAGATGACTACTGTTAGGACCTTAATCAGCATTGCAGTAAAGAGAGGATGGGATCTCTATCAGATGGATGTGAACAATGCTTTCCTCCATGAATATCTACATGAGGAAGTGATAGAAACTAAGGGTCCACCAAACTATATAAAAAACCAGGTTCTCTATTAGTTCCCACAAAACACACGCACACTACAGTAAGTAAAAGACACAATAGAGTTTTACGTGGAAAACTCTCAGCTCACGGGATAAAAAACCACGACCTACCCTTGAAGGATTTCAACTTCACTACTGAGCAAACTTTAGATAATAACCTATTGTAACCTAGGAATTAACCTCTTAATCCCTCACTAACTTGTAATAACTCTATGACAAGCCACTTTGTAATAACTCTATTACAAGCCACTTACAACTCGACTAAGTCTAGCCAAGACACACATACATGGGTTTATGATTTACAAAGATTTCCTATATAATGATTCTAACTAAGGTAAGTAGGAATTACAAGTAGAGTGCTTTAACAAAAGTACAATATAATTAAGGACATGTAATAACTCGATGCAGGAAACTGGTTCGTTGTTATGTTGTTCTTTGTTCTTGATACCCCTGAGAGTCACTTGCAAGATTGATAGATGACTTGAGAGAATGCTTGATTGATTCTCGTATGTGCAAGTATTTTGTTTTACCTTTGCTTGATGTTAATAATTCATTTGTGACATCACTTGAATAATGTAAGCAAGTTAGGTAAATGACATTCCCCATAAAGTTGACTGATGCACTATTTTTGCACTGTTGCGTGTGCAGGCAGGAACTTTACAGCTGGGGAGGTTGACTTGTATAGTCACCACGGGAACTGGTAACTATCCGTTCCCTCTGTTGTTCCTTTGACTCTGAAGAGTTGAACCGTGTCTCCAGCTGGAGACTTGTTGATCTTAAGTTCCTGAGGATATGTAACAGGTTTCTTATCTGGTTCTTAATAGTAAGTTTGTTAGATCATCAAAACATAACAAGGATACACATATAAACTATCAATTTTCCCCTTTTTGATGATGACAAACTTATAATTCAAGTTCCCCTAAGAACTAGAATGGCATTCGCATTTCCTGTATTCCCCCTGAATCTGTTCCCCCTTAATTATTTTTCCCTCTTTTAGCATCATAAAAAGATCAATAGTAGGCCTTAAGCAAAAAGAAGTCTAGCTCTAGATAACTCATGCCACATGTGTGCACACAATCATAACTAAAACATAGCAAAATAGCAAGGCATACACAACAAAAGGATGAAACTTTCATTAATTTTGGATAATTAAACAGGGAGCAATTCCATTATTTCCAAACACATCCACAAAATAAAAAGACCAAAAACAAAAGTACTAGTCATAAACATCATCAGAATAAAACATAGGACATACACTAAGAACTTGACACTTAAGGGGACACTGTTTAGGGAGCACTGGAAGGGGAATGCCTAGATGAAGAGGTAAGGGATCGAAGAAGGATGTCCATTCGAGCATTAGCTGAAACCTGCTCATTGAGCGCCATCTCCTTCAAGTCCTCAACCTGTTTCTGGAGGTCGGCATTTTCCTTGGTCAAATGGGCAACCTCTGTGCTTTGAGAGCTGTTAGAACCAGGTGCTTCCTGAAGCTGACTTAGCTGACCCTCAAGAATGGCATTCCTTGCCTTCAGCTTCCTTATCTCAACAGTGGCACTGTTTTGAGTGTTGATCAACTAGGAAATAGTAGAAGTGCTGCCAATCCCTCCAACTTTTTCAATGCATTCACATTCCTCGAGGGTGGCCTTGGAGAAAGTTTGCTAACTGGTACCCACTTTAGCTCATCCCAAAAGGACTTTGAAGAATTCAAACACCTTAGTAAAGAGAAGCCCGTAAGGCAGCCCATGATTACTATCCTTGAAATCTGCCACCTTCTGCACGTGTTCTATCATGATGCCAGGCAGGTTGATAGTTATGTAACCAGAGGCATATCCAGGATTTCACGAGAATGGGTGCACCCAGGGCGAAGCTATGTATGACGAATTGACCATTGTTCCGAAAAATTATACTATGTATAGGGTAAACTATTACTTGTTTTTAAAAAAATAGACTTTGAACACTCTTGCATAGCCCACTGACAAAGGATGTTAAACATTTGAACACCATTATTAAATTTTCTGGCTTCATGAACGTTATTTTTTTTTCAACCCAACTTCATAAATCAAATAAAAAAGATAAAGAAACAAAAGAAGAAGTGAGATTGATAAAAAGACTGGAAAAATATGTGACTTTTGTTTGTAGAAAAGTTGGTATTTTGCTGATTTGCAGAAGACTTAAAGCGCTAGAGAGTTTTGTGTGGAGAGGTATTTTTAATTTAGGGATTTTGAAAGTATAACTGAAAGACTAAAGAAGCAATTATGTAGTAATAAAGAGAGGAAAAGAAAAAAAGAACGTGTGTGCTAAAGAGCATGAGAAACTTTAAACTGCGGGCCCAGGAGCATGGGTATGTAGCCAATTTATTAATTAAAAAGTGAAATAATGGATAATTTTAAAAAGGGTATTGTGGGGATTCGAACCACCTACCCGGTGGATGGAAGGTGCACTTCTTTACCAGTGCATTACAATGTTCACTTGAGTATGGGTTCACCCATACAAATTCAAGTAGTTTGTGCAGAAATTTACTGGTGCTATACAAGGTTTAGGGAAAGGAGGATGGGTTCACGTGAACCACCCCCTCCCATGTAAATCTGCCCCTGTATGTAACTATCTAGTGCTTCCATGAGAACCAGGTCTGGGCGAGATGTAATGGACCTTCTCTCTGCACGAGGGAGCAATACCTTGTTCCTCATTTCAAACGACAATTGGTACACTGGAAGGAGAGCCTTCTTCTGTATCTATTCCCCTTGTTGAACTGCCGTATCTTTCAAGATAGCATTTCTAAAGTTCGAAGAGAAGGTTCCCCGAACAGAAGATAACCCTCAGCGGGCAATCCCAAAATAGTTCCCAGCACAGCAGAGTCCATCACAAAATTAACATTATTCACCATCATACAAATATGATCGTTCTTAACTTTAAAGAAGTCAGCATAAAAGCTGCGCACTTCTTCCTCATACACTTTGGTACTGGCACTTGTGAACAGGTATGTCCACAGTTGAAATTCACAGATCTCCACCAATTGACACATTCCATCCATATCCAAAATATTAGGGGCAAATGTACATCCCCACAACACTTTTTAATTTTTCAATTTTGCCTTCCCAGCATCCTGGGCATCATCAACCTTGGCCCTTTTGGACGAACTAGGTTCCTCACTGGCATTACCCTTCTTTTTCACTAATTTTCGAGCACTCTTTCGTTTCTCAGTAGATTTCCCAGACATCTTTTCAACAGACTCTTTTTCAACAGACTCTTTAACCACTTGTTCACCAGAATCTTCAACCAGATTTGCACTAGGTTTTTCACCTTCGACATTGCTCACACCCATCTCACTTACAGATGAATCTTTCATTGATGCAGGAACACCAAGTTTCTTCGAGGACTTACGAACCAAAGAATAAAGTTCCTTTTCCTCCTCCTCATCAACCTCAATAACTAGTGCAAGAGGCAATGCCTTTCCCCTTTTCACCAAATCTCCTTGTCTTCTTTTCTGCTTTACTTTTCTTTAGAACAGACTCGAGTTCTTCCTTCTTTTGCAACATCATGATGGGTCTCTTAGACACTGACCCTTGGGTAGGTACCTTTCTACTCCTAGCACTAATAAAGCTTGCAGAGCTACATTATCATAATCTTCTTCTTCACTATCCTCCTTCTCCTCCTCAGACAAGGATCACATCTCAGGAACAACTATGGACAAAGGCTCAGTGTAGAAGTGATGAGAGGGAGCAGGATCAATACTGACCTAGGGTGATTGAGAGGAACCAGGAGTTGGCTCCTCTTGGGTAGAGGGATCAGGTCCCTTCAGTTGGTGCCCCAGTAGTACTGTCTGGTGCTAATGTTTCAATAGGCACCAGTTCCCTACTCTCCACTAGTGTATTTTCTTCCCCCTAAGACTCAGACACACTTTCTCCACCCCGAATAACACTTCATTCAGCAGCTATTGACAACATATTTTCTATGGTCTCTTGTTTTTGTAACCTCATGGTAAACTCAGAAGTAGGAAGAATATTACCTGCAGAATCAAGGCCAGGGGCTGTCACTATCGATTCGGCATGGATAATACCCAATCTTTTTCCTTTGCAGAGCTTTCTTCCACAGGTTGACTAGAAAATTCTGGATTTTCTTCTCTCTATATAGTATCTTGTTCGACCATTTCTTCAGGCGAGGCAGAAGGAGAATTGACAACCACAAACTTTTTGGGAGTCAAAGTTTTGCGACTCCGATGAG
This sequence comes from Nicotiana tabacum, assembly GCF_000715075.1. Taxonomy (NCBI): domain Eukaryota; kingdom Viridiplantae; phylum Streptophyta; class Magnoliopsida; order Solanales; family Solanaceae; genus Nicotiana; species Nicotiana tabacum. Next base: position 141,372,211 of record NC_134085.1, read on the forward strand.
AACCAGTACTTGACTGGTTCGGAGAATTAGGCGGTTGTGACTCTGATTTAGGGTTTGGACTGGTCGGAGTGGGGAGTGTTGGCTCTAACACTGGTGCTTCAACGGGTGAAGACACAGTGGAGACGATGATTGGAGTACTTTGGGATTCCTGATTTTCAGTCATGATGGGGTTTAGTGAGTTGAAGAATAATGTATTTGGTGTGAAGAAGGTAAAAGAGGAATTTTGGATTTGTAATGTGGATAGTTGTGAAAGTGACTGAGAGACGTCAATTAATAGGGGTGAGGGATCGGATAGGAATGGGTGGCAATTTGGGTAGTCGGGTTAATTCATAAAGGGGTGAGACGCTTGAGTTCAAAAAGCAAGAAAGAAAACAAACTGACAATTTAATGACGTGGCACCATTTCAGCCATTTAAAAATTGTGCATGAGAGTACAGAGGAACTACTAACCTGTGTCGAGGGAACCAGGTTCCCTGACAGTTTTTGCAAATGTAAGCTTCATCCTTTAACCAACGTGCAATGCATTATTTGCTTCTTTACTATGTAATCGTCATGCGCGTCTACCCGTAACGGAATAGAGATGAGTTAGACTTTGCCAGAAAACACTTTTGATCTATTTTACTTGTACATTTCTTTCGTAGCCAATCATTGAGGGACCAGGTCCTCAGCTTGATTTCATCAACCCTAGTGACAAGCGATTCCCTTCAAAGTGCTCTTTGCTCAGTGCTTTGGTGAATATGTCTGCAATTTGATCTTTTATGTTGCAAAATTTCATACAGATGAGCCCTTTTTCAATAGTCTCTGAGAAAATGATGTCGCACATCAATGTGCTTTGTTCTCTTATGTTGAACTGGATTCTTGGACATGTTGAGAGCACTGGTATTGTCACATAGTAAAGGCACACAATCAGAAAAAATACCAAAATCTTCCAGCTACTGTTTAATCCATAACAGTTGAGCACAACAAGATGCAACCGCCACATATTCAGCTTGTGCAGTTGAGAGTGCCACCAAGTTTTGTTTTCTTGTACCCCATGAGATCAAACATGAACCCAGAAAATGTGCCATGCCAGAAATGCTTTTTTGGTCCACCAGATACCCAGCGTAGTCAATATTAGCATACCCAATTAGATCAAAATTGTCTCTTAAGTGATAGTAGAGAACCAGGTCCTACGTTCCTTTGAGATATCTCCGGATTCTCTTAGCTGCCTTCAGGTGAGATTCCTTTGGATTAGATTGAAACATAGCACAAAGACCCACACTAAAAACAATATTCGGTTTGCTTGCTATGAGATACAGGAGTGACCCTATGATACCTCTATACATGGTCTCATTCACAGAGGAACCAGGTTCATCCAAATGTAGACGAGTAGCTGTGGGAGTGGGAGTATCAATAATTTTTTATCCTTCCATGTCAAATCTCTTCAGCAGCTCTTTGATGTACTTCTGTTGACTTATAATTATCCCTTTGGGAGTTTGCTTCACTTGTAAACATAATAAAAAAATTTAGTTCCCCCATCATGCTCATTTCAAACTCACTTCCCATGAGTTTTGCAAATTCCTCACATAGAGAATCGTTTGTTGCTCCAAAAATGATGTCATCAACATAGACTTGCACAATGAGCAGGTTCCTTCCCCGTTTCTTCAGAAAAAGGGTGTTGTCAATTTTTCCTCTTGTAAAACCATTTTTTAGAAGAAATTTTGACAACCTTTCATACCAAGCGCGAGGAGCCTGCTTTAGCCCATACAGAGTCTTGTCAAGTTTAAAGACGTGCTCAGGCTGCTCATGATTCTCAAATCCAGGCAGCTGCTTGACAAAGACCTCTTCCTTTAGAAAACCATTCAGAAATGCACCTTTGACATCCATTTGGAACAATTTGAATTCCATATGATATGCAAAGGCAATGAGAATTCTGATAGCCTCCATTCGAGCAACTGGAGCAAAAGTTTCATCATAGTTAATCCCTTCTTCCTGATTGTAGCCTTGAACTACTAGCCTTGCATTGTTCCTTGTTGTGTTTCCAAACTCATCAAGCTGAATACCCACCTGGTTCATATAACAGTTCGGTCAACAGGTCGTGGAACTAGGTGCTACATGTTGTTCCTCTCAAATTGATGGAGCTCTTCTTGCATAGCTGTAATCCAATCTGCATCTTTCAATGCTTCCTTGATATTTTTGGGCTTTGTTTGAGAGATAAAGGCTGAGAAGGCAAGTGAGCTTCTTGTCTTTTATCTGGTTTAAATGCTTGAATCAAGAGGAGTGATTGCGTTTTCAAGAGGGTGTGAACTTTTGTGCTTCCAGTTAGACACATGAACCTCATTGTGAGAAGGTCCAAGTATTTCTGACTATGAACATTGATTGCTTCTCATCTCAGCACGTGGGGTGCCTTGGACAACGTGGACAACTCTGTTCTTAGCTTTAGTTGTTGTGATTGAGGGACCAGGTTCTTCTCCATCAGTTGGAGATATGGTTGCACCATTCTCATTTGAATCTTTGACATGGCTCATCATATCAGCCTTTCAATTTGCCATGTTAATAACTTCACTAGGGACAATGGACTTTCTCCGTCTTGATCACTCTTATCATGTAAGTCCTTTCCATATGGGATTCATCAAAGATCACATGTATGCTTTCCTCAACACATTGGGTTCTTTTGTTGTATACTTTGTAGGCTTTGCTTTGTGATAAATAGCCCAGAAAGATTCCTTCATCACTTTTGGCATCGAATTTTCCAAGTGTTTCCTTTCCATTGTTGAGAACTAAACATTTACAGCCAAAGGTCCTTAAATGTGTCAGCTTGGGATTTCTTCCATTCAGCAGTTCATATGGAGTTTTGTTCAGAAGAGACCTGATCATGCACCTATTCACCAAGTAGCATGTAGTGTTGATGGCTTCTGCCCAAAAATCTTTTGCAATGCCACTGTCAATCAACATTGTTCTTTCCATGTCTTCAAGAGTCCTATTCTTCCTCTCCACAACACCATTTTGTTGAGGTGTTCTTGGAGCTGAAAAATTGTGAGTGATGCCATTTTCAGCACATAATTCGTCGAAATTGGCATTATCAAATTCTGTCCCATGGTCAGACCTGATACATACTACATTATGGCTCATCTTCACCTGGATCTTCTTCACAAATTCCACAAATACTTGAAAGGTTTCATCCTTGGTTCTAAGAAACTGTCACGCCCCAAACTGCCGAGACCGGCACCCGGTGCCTCATCTATCCTTGCGTACCAACTTGCGACTAAGGGACTCTGAACATATAATGTCATACTTTGGCCATGGGCTACATTGCAAGACAATTTGCGAAGCAAAATATAAAACTGAATGGAAACTAGCGCTGGCTAAATGTCAATATAAAGCTGGGCCGGCAAGCCCGTCATAACTACTACAACTGACAAGCCAACAAAATATACATACAGGGCCTACAAGCCCAACATACTGCACTAACTAACAAGATATGTCTACAAGCCTCTACTGATGGATGTACTGTGATCGAAACAGGGCCCCGACCTACCCATATCCTATATAATATATACCCAAGATGTACACAAAACTTCTAGACCCGACAACTCCGAAGGACATGGAGCTTATCGATAAAGCTGAACTTGGACAACACCTACTGAGGAGGTCTACGCGTCTGTCTGTCTGAACCTGCACGCATAAAATGCAGCATCCCAAAAAAAGGACGTCAATACGAAATAATATACCGAGTATGCAAGGTAATAAAATATTTGAAAGCTGCAACTGAACTGATAATATAATACCTGAAAGTAACTGGGAGTCAAAGATGATCTGGAGGTACACTTACCTACTGATACTGATTCAACTCTCTTAATATAGTAAGTAAAATAAATGTCCGGCCTTATACGGCTCGGTATATATATAACTGCTCTGTCGTAGTAGGCTCGCTCATAGGCGCTCAGCCATAGTAGGCTCGATATGTAAGTTACCATCTAATAAGAGGTATCCTAATAGGGGTCTGCCCATCGATTATAGATTGATGGTAGTGAAAATACTATAATACTGTATATATATAGACTCTCTGCTCTCTTGGCTGGAAGAAGACAAAACTATATTGAATATGAAGTCCCGATAAGGGAGAATACTATAACTTATGAGACTAGGATAAATGAATAAATTCAGATATACGAACTTCTCTTTATGTATCGTTATGGGATCATGCCAAAGTGAAAGAAAAATTTAGCATTGAAATCCGTATGATATTCTAGAGAAAGATTGCACCGTACTCCCTTAGAATCGCAAAATCTCATATTGCTAAGGTGCTAAGAAATCTTGTTGGATTGAGGTTGCTAACGTTGGAATCCTTGTAGGAATTGGTTGAAGGTGTTACAAATTCTTCTTTATATATTCATAACGTCTGTTTTGTATTTAACATATTAGAAATGAAGTGTTTTGTAGTATTTGTATTTAACATATCCAAATGAAGTCAAAATGCTAATCTTCTATGTCTTTACACATAGAAACATGTAGTGTTTTGTATTTAATATATTAGTTTGCCACCTAATTCATAATGACTAAGAATCATATGTTTAGGTAGTGGCTTGCTACCATGTGAGGGTGGGGGAGGGGGAGGGGGAGATTTAGTCTTTATCCTATAACTCATTAGTTAATTAGATAATATCCTGTTACCCAATAATTAATCAATTACCCACATAATTAAGAATTATCTCAAATTACTTAAAATACTACTCACTTTTAACACACTTTACGTATGCTACTATCGTGGTCATGGGTTACCTTGTATGGCGCTAGTCCATAAATACGAGGTATTATAGCTTGGACCGTATTTTATTTCAAATTGCCAAATTTCGACGAAACTTATTTTCTTCTATTTGCTTACCTTCTCTCCTTCACGAATTTACTCATCACGTGTTTGAAATAGCATAATGCTTATAATCTCAAGAAAATCTCATCCCCGAATCTACGTCAATTAACTAAAGACGAAATTTTGAAAAGTTTCATCCTGGGGTTCTGAGAAACGGAGTCCAGGTGAATTTGGAATAGTCGTCCACTATAACAAAGATGTACTTCTTTCCTCCTCTACTTGGCACCCTCATACATCCACATAGATCCAAATGGAGGAGATCAAGTGGCCTTGAGGTACTAACTTCCTTTTTGGGCTTGAAAGAGGATCTGACTTGCTTTTCTTTTACACATGCATCACACACCTTGTGATCCTTGAAGCTTGACTTGGGAAGACCACGAACTAGATCCTTCTTGACTAATTTGTTTAGCAATGTGAAACTTGCATGACCCAGCCTTCTGTGCCATAGTTTAGCATCATCATCAACAACACTCAGACAACTAAGATCCCCATTTTGCAAGGACTCAAAGTCAACAACGTAGATATTTTTGTATCATTTGGCCACTAACACCACTTCACCAGTCACAAGATTAGTGACTGTGCATATGTTAGATACAAATTCCACTTTGTTTCCCTTATCACAGATTTGGGAAACACTCAACAAGTTGTTCAACCCATTCACGTAGTACACATTTTCAATTGAGTGAGAAAGAGACTTCCCAATCCTTCTAACTCCCAGAATGTATCCCTTCTTGCCATTTCTAAAGAATACACTCCCTCCCTGCAGGGCCTTCAGTGAAAGAAAATCATTTGTACTTCCAATCATGTGCTTCGAGCAGCCGCTATCCATGTACCATTGTTGGCTAATCCCTGCACAAGGAAATCAAGAGTTAGACTTAGGAACCCAAACAAGTTTGGGTCCCTTGTAACAAGGAAATGGGTGAATGAGGGCTTTTTTGGCCCCAACATGCATCATATGTTTCTTATATGAAGGACCATGTTTCCTAGTAATAGTTACTTTTTCAGCAAAAATTTTATTTTTCTGGTGAGACTAAAATCTGGCCTTACAGTTTTCCTTAAAGTGCCCAGTTAATAGTGAGTGTAGAGCCAGTTATCAGGTACATCAAATTCCTTTCCTTTTTGAGTGTTCCCAGGCCTACTTTCCTTTTCTAGTTCCTCAATTGTTTTATTTAGCTCTACAACCACTACTAATAGGTCATCTCTCTCATGCTCAATGTTAGCAACCTTCTCAGTTAAGACTTCTTTCTCCTTTTTAACACACTCAGTGGTCTCTTTTAGATCGACCACAACAACCTCTAAATCATCTCTCTCATATTTTATGTTTGCAATTTTTTTAGTTAAGGCATCTTTTTCTTTCTTCAGACTCTCAATGGTTTCCTTTAAAACTACCACAACAACTATTAGATCATCTCTTGACTGTTCTGCTTATCCTAATTCTATAGTTAATGCATCTTTATCATTTATAAGACTATGATAAACATCAATTAAAATATTTCCAAAAACATAAGTTTTTTCGGAGAATAAGACTTTAGATTTCTTTGAACATCTAGAAAGTTTACCTCATCATCATCATCGTCATCATTTTCAGATTTTTCCAGCAGGGCAAAGATTGAGTCATACTCAACTGCTTCACTTTCCACTGCCATCATAGAACTGTCACCTTGATCATCATCTGCTTCAGATTCACTGGAAGAGTCTCCCCATGCAGCAAGAGCTTGTTTCACAACATTGTCAGTGGCATCTTTTCGCTTGAATCGTTTGTCAGGAACCATGTTCCTCTTAGCTCATGGGATCAAAAAGCACGAGCTACCCTTGTAGGATTTCAACTTCACTACTGAGCAAACTTTAGATTACAACCTATTGTAACATAGGAATTAACCTCTTAATTCCTCACCAACTTGTAACAACTTTATTACAAGACACTTTGTAATAACTCTATTACAAAGACTTACAACTCGACTAACTCTAGCCAAAACACAAACACAAGGGTTTATGATTTACAAAGATTCCCTACACAATTCTTCTAACTAAGCTAAGTAGGAATTACAAGTATAGTGCTTTAATAAAGGTACAACACAACTAAGGACATGTAATAAATCGATGCAGGGAACTAGTTTGTTGTTATGTTATTCTTTGTTCTTTATATCCTTGAGAGTCACTTGCAAGATTGATAGATAACTCGAGAGAATGCTTGATTGATTCTCGAATATGCAAGTGTTTTGTTTTACCTTTGCTTGATGATAATAATTTATTTGTGACATCACTTGAATTATGTAAGCTAGGTAAAGGGCATTCCCCATAAAGTTGACTGTTGCACTATGTTTGCACAGTTGCGTGTGTAGGCAGCAACTTTACAGCTGGGGAGGTTGACTTGTACAGTCACCAAGGGAACTAGTAACTAACTATTCCTCTACTATTTCTTTGATTCTGAAGAGTTGAACCGTGTCTCCAGCTGGAGACTTGTTGATCTTAAGTTCCTGAGGATGTGTAACAGGTTCCTTATCTGATTCTTAACAGTAAGTTTGTTAGATCATCAAAACATAACAGGGATACGCATATAAACTATCAGGAAGTGTATATGCAAATCCCACAAGGTCTGATGGTTGAGGATACATAACTTGTGTGCAGACTAAGGTAGTCCTTATATGGCCTCAAACAAGCCAGTAGATAGTGGTATGATAAGCTGTTAGAATCCTTGCACTCTAGAGGCTTCAGGCACGCAACAAATGACTACTCTTTATTCTATAAGAAACAAGGTGATTCATCAGTTTTTTATGGCACTATATGTTGATGAGGAGATCCTTACTGGGACTGACCTTGAAGAAATCACAACACTAAAGACATTTTTTCACAATCAGTTTAGAATAAAAGACTTAGGCAAGCTGCGCTACTTCTTGGGCCTAGAGATGCTTTAAAAGGATGATGGAGTACTAATTTCTCAGAGGAAATTCACTACTGATCTATTAAAAGAATATGACTGCTTGGGTTATTCTCCTATTTCATCTCCACTTTATTCATCAACCAAACTTAAAGCTGAATAAGGTACCTTGTTGCCTGATCCATCATATTATAGGAAGCTGATTGGGAAGCTCAATTTCCTCACAAACACAAGACTAGACATTGCCTACAGTGTGCAACACCTACAATGTGTAACACTTAAGTCAGTTCATGCAAGCACCAAGAGAACCCCATCTCAAGGCTGCCATACATGTCCTTAGATACATGAAGGCTGATCCTACCTTAGGCATTTTTCTATCTAATGATCCTTCTTATGAAGTCATAGCTTATTGTAATTCAGATTGGGATACATGCTCCGATTCTAGGAGGTCTGTGAGTGGGTATCTTATACTCCTAGGAGGTAGCCCAATCAGTTGGAAATTAAAGAAGCAAACAACTGTCTCATTGTCCTCTGTAGAAGCAGAGTACATGTCATTGAGGAAGGTGGTTGGTGAGTTGGTATGGATCAAACGATTACTAGAAGAATTAACAATCTCATGTGATGCCTCCATTTTAGTTTTCTGTGACAGTCAAGCAGCTGTGCACATTGCTAGGAATCCTGTGTTCCGCAAAAGAATAAAACATATTGAAGTAGATTGTCACTTTTTGAGAGACAAGCTGCATGATGATTTGATTACACTTCATCATATTTCTAATCGCAACCAACTGGCAGACATCTTAACAAAAGCACTTGGGGATCAAGCATTATGATCTTCTTGGCAAGTTGGTTGTGAGTTCATCACCTCCAACTTGGGGGGGGGGGAGGGGGAGGGGTATTTGAGATTATTGAATATTATCAAGTGTAGTAGTATAGTTACTAATATTGTTGTTACACTGCTCTTAGTTAGTTACCAGACTTAGGAGGTTAGTAGTCGAGTTAGTTACAGGGGTAGTTTAGTAATTAATAGTTTAATTTCTTTATTCACGTGTATAAGACTTGTCACACCTCCTTTTTCACCTATACCCCGTAAAGAGCTATAGTATAAGGGAGTTTTTCCAATTAAAGGGCAATCGAAATGGGATTTATTATTAAAAGATTCAGAGTCACCACTTGGGAGATTTATGGTGTCCTAAGTCATCGGTTGAATCCCAAATCGAGGAAAATATGACTCTGTTTAACAATCCGCGAACTAGAAATCCGAGTAAGGAATTCTGTTAACCCGGGAGAAGGTGTTAGGCATTCCCGAGTTCCGTGGTTCTAGCATGGTCGTTCAACTGTTATATTCGGCTTAATAATCTGATTTTAGGATATATTGAACCTATGTGCAAATTTAACCTTTTAACCGCTTTTAATTGATTTTTAAAGAAGATTGAACGTCGTTTAAAACACGTCTTTGGATTGCGCCACATGAAATGCACCCGCAATCCTAAACATATTTCATTCAACGTTTTAAGATTTGATTTGGGTCACATGAAATGCGCACCCGAGTTTAAGAAAGTAAAATTATTAAATAACGCGCCCTAAAGCAACTACGCGTTTTAACTTTCCGAGGGCCATGGAAAATTCGCTAAATGGTGCGCCTCGATTCTAATTTCAAAGGATATTTGAACTACTCTTTCGAGGGCCATAAAATGTATGTTTGGCTAATTTGGCACACCTCAACTAATTAATGAGCGTAAGTAATTGATTAAAAGGCATAAGAGAGTTTCTATTTATTTTAAGCCAATGTTTGAGTTAAACTTTAATAGCGAATGAGCTAACAATAGACAAAGCCGATGCTAAATTGCTGAAAGGCCTGGGCATAGTTGTAGCCCAACGACTGGCTGCCCAACACGAGACAACTGGGCTTAATCCTAAAGCCCAGACCGATAGTCTAATTGCAGAAGGCGAAGTCGATCACGACTGGGCCACTGATGGTAGCCCAATCTCAAGATCTGAAGCTAAGACTTGAAATAAAATACATTGTAATAGAGATTTTAGAGTTTGAACAAACACCAACGTCCTTAAGCCAATACAGAACACATTCTGGGTGCTAACATACATGCTGAAATGAAGCTACAGTTCCTGATTATCAACAGCTCATATGCAGGTCGTTTCATCATTGAAAACCACCAAATCGAACTTCCAGCAAGAAGAAAACAATTTAAAGTTTCAGAAAGACTTCATTTATTACTAATCAATAATTTAAAGTCACCAATGGACTTGGAGCTGCCTAACTATAAACCCGGAAAAGAAAACAAACACAGGTTGATTTCACTTAAATCAAGTAGGAGACTTTCCTGTATTGTAACATAGCACACTTCATGCTCAAAGAACAACCAATCTTATACATCTTAAAATCAGAATTACTACTAATCAACATTGAAACTAAATAGGGGCTTCAATAAAGTATTACAACCATTCGAATCAGCTAACAAAATACAGTAACATATAATGACTTTGTTCCAACATTTAAACCAAAATCTGGAAGAGGTAAATAGCCACAAGTTAATTAACAAGTCACACATGAGTTCAGAACCTAATAATCAGAAATAGATTGCCATAAAACATGGTATCATCAATATTCCCATTCCCATTTCAACATGTCATTGAGGTCGAATGAGTACCTGGGAACAAGGGGAAAGCAAGAAATGATCAGTAGGCAACAACAACAGGAATTCACCCAGATTTAACAAAACAATAATGAAATAAGTCCAGAAGAGAGGAACCAATTCCCTAGCTCAAAGCAAGGCTTTCATTACCCAATGTTCAAACCATTTTGAACCTCAGATAGGATCAGGTATTCTTTCAGCAGTAAAAGGAACAAACTCCAAAAGTTCTAATCAGGATTTCAATGCAAAAGTGATTTTCAGTTGTTTTTTTTTGAATTTCAGCTCTTAGGTCTTCTAATTCTACCTTGAATGACAAGGAAGAGATGCCTTTATAGGCAAGCAAATAGGGCAGACCCAAGGAGATACGTTTTTGCTATTCAGTCCCTTTTTAGTTTCCATTTTAGCTTAAACACCCCTAATTTAAATTTAGTTTTTGCAAAGTAGTCCCCTCCCCGGCTTCCTAGAAGCTTCTCAGACAGTTACAAATAGATTCCCTCACTAAGATTACCCAAACTAACCCCCATACCCCTGTTATTTACCTTGAACCCCAATTGAGACATGGGTCAAATTGACCCACGACTGAATTTACCCCAAGAACCCAAACCAATTTGGACGGGATGCTCTTTGCCAAATGGACCAAAGACATACCAAAGCCCAAACGAATACTTATCTATTTGAAAAGAAAAATCTGCAGGCCATGATAACATGCAGTGATTTCGAAGCAAATTTACTAACTTACTAATCAATTAACAATGACTAGGCAAGGATTTAACTCAGTTGAAGTAACTTAATTTTAAATAACTTGGATGGCTAAACAGAAAACAAGATCGGAGAGTTATCCATGCTATTGACACAACAGACAAAATATATCAGAAAATAAACTTTCTCGAAGAAGAGAAGGACAATGACCGGAAGACCAATCTAAACTCGAGAGATTAGTCGAGTTTCAGCCAGACTGGTATAAGAAGATTAAGCTAAAGAAAAAGGGAGGAAGAAGAGAATAAGACAATCAAAAAGGAAGAGAAGATAAGAGAAGAAAAGAGCTTACCGATTTAGACTCGGAATCCATCGGAGACGAAAGCCCTAACAGAGCTAAGGTCGATCATTTGAATACGAACTTCAAAACTCGAAGAATGATGCCTTCTGACCATGGATGTACCAGGATTGACGAAAAAGTAGTTTTGAACTTTTGGGGTTGACCTCAGATTCGAGATTCGCGGAGCTCCGGGCCGATTTGAATGAGAGTAGTTGTGGATTTGGCATGAGGGGATCCTGGGGGTTGTGGGGTGTTAGTTTGGGGTTGAACGGAGGCGCCGCCGCCACCGGAGAGCACAAGGGCGGCGCTAGGGTTTTCTTTCAAAACAAGATTCGAGACGTTCTGGGTTTATTCGAGGCAAATGGAGGGGGAATTTGGAATGAGGGGCTCTTGATGGTCATGGGGTGTTATTTTGGGAGTGGTTGGAGGTGGCGTCGCCGGTGGATGGTGGCGGAAAAGGGGGCGGTTCCGTTAGGGTTAGGCTTGGGTTATCTGAAGACGGGGGTGTTGGGAACGATGAAATGAGGGGGGTAGGGTGCGTTCGGACATATATATATTGAAACCCCCCAGTTCTGATCCGTTGGATCAGGCGATATCAACGGCCCAGATCAAGCTTGCTGAAACGACGTCGTATGGTACTGGGGGGTTTGGACCGGGTTGGACGGTCTGGGCCTGGGTCAAACGGATGGGTACGGGGAAAATGGCTTTGGGCCTGGGCACTTTTAACTGAAGGCAGCCCAATTCTATCTCTTCAATTCTTTTTCCAATTTTCCATTAATTCTCAATTTATTTTCTTTTAAAAATCTTTTTCTTTTTCCAAATTTAAAATTAAAACCTAAATTATATCCTAAACCAAATTATCCTACCAAATTAAATTAATTAACCCTAATAATTGCTACTACAAACAATTAAAAACCAAATTAAAGGAAAAAATACCAAAAATTCAAAATTAAAATTAAAAGTGCAAAATAAACTATTTTTGTGATTTTTCCCTATAATTTGTCAATTAGTCCTATAAATGTAAAATTAAATCCTAAATGCAACTGCAACATATTTTGTTTTTTTGTAATTTTCATTAATTAAATAAAAATAAAAATGCACAGACAAATGCAAACAATTATCAGAAAATGCCACAAAATCCTCAAAAATTTCAAATAATGAAAAGAAATTATTTTGTTTGAATATATGGGACTAATTCATGTAGGGCAAAAATCACGTGCTCACAGTTTCCCCTCTTTGCCCGGAAACACGAAGAGTTTTCGTGGAAAGATAAAGTGAGCGGATACGAGCGATTTTTGCCCGTTTGAATACTCCGTGGGAAGAATTTTGAATGATTTGACCGCACCCTACTTCCGAAGTTGCCTACATATCCTTGGCTAAAAAGGAATCAGGTTAGTGCAGTTCAGGAATGTTTGGTAGCTGGGACTACCAGGAAGCTGTGATTTCGTTGTTGCTGCTACTGTTGCTACTTCTTACTGAACCCCCTTATTACACCATGTTAAAATAAAACAAGAAGCTAGACTAGACTATGGTCTATGGATTACAAAAGTCCTATCTATATCTTCAAACTTGCTCTTGTGTTTCTTGTTGCCTTGTTGTCCTCCATTCTCCCGGAGACATCCATTTGTTGCCACCTTGAATTGTAAACTGAGATGTTTTCCCCTTCTTCAGGTGGTGCCTGACTGCTGAACTTGATATGTATTCTCATGGTATCCAGGCGGGCTCCAAACTTCAAAACGTGAATGTATTCCCATGCTATCCAGGCGGGCTCCTGACTGTCGACTTGAAATGCATTCCCTGCTCTTCAGGCGGGCTCCTGACTTCAAAATAAACAAAGCAAAGAATTTGAAAGCTAAAACTTAAATGGTACTCCCTTGTTCTCCAGGCGGGCTCCTGACTGCTGCGCTTGAATGTATTCCCTGCTCTCCAGGCGGGCTCCTGACTGCTGCATTTGAAAGTATTCCCTGCTCTCCAGGCGGGCTCCTGACTTTAACTTGAAATGTATTCCCTTGTTCTCCAGGCGGGCTCCTGACTTCAAAATGAACAAAGCAAAGAATTTGAAAGCTAAAACTTAAATGGTACTCCCTTGTTTTCCAGGTGGGCTCCTGACTGCTGCGCTTGAAAGTGTTCCCTGCTCTCCAGGCGGGATCCTGACTGCTGCATTTGAAAGTATTCCCTGCTCTCCAGGCGGACTCCTGATTTCAACTTGAAATGTATTCCTTTGTTCTCCAGGCGGGCTCCTGACTTCAAAATAAACAAAGCAAATAATTTGAATGTTCTCCAGGCGGGCTCCTGACTGCTGCGCTTGAATGTATTCCCTGCTCTCCAGGTGAGCTCCTGACTACTGCATTTGAAAGTATTCCCTGCTCTTCAGGCGGGCTCCTGACTTCAACTTGAAATGTATTCCCTTGTTCTCCAGGCGGGCTCCTGAATTCAAAATGAATAAAGCAAAGAATTTGAAAGCTAAAACTTAAATTGTACTCCCTTATTTTCCAGGCGGGATCCTGATTGCTGACTTGAAAGTATTCCCTGCTCTCTAGGCGGGCTCCTGACTTCAACAAAATAGACAAAAACAAAGAAAAGTTTCTGCCCCAGTTTGGCGGCTGGGGACAGATGTGATTGTAAAACTAAATCATATTACCAAGTGTTGCTAAGGATTTGAAAGCTAGGTCCCATTATTCAGGGGGGTCCTTACAACTCTTAACTAAACGACAATTTAAAATCTAAGGTATAACTTCTACAGGTGTGACTTTTGCTAAATCTTGCTATCTAAGAGGATCTTTAAACTACTCCCCATTATCCAGGAGAGTCCTAAAAATCAAAGGTCAAATTTTATCTCAAAGGCAACAATTTTCATGTCTGAATTATACTACCCTTCAGTAGAGTTTACGCTAAATGTTGTTATCTAATCGAAATTTTAAAGTTAAGTCCCATTATTCAGGAGGGTCCTGGAAACTCCTAATTGAATCCTATCTCGAACATGCATACTTCTAAGCCAACTTATATTCCTTTGGGATGCATTTATGCTAGATTATGCTATTTCTGAACATTTAAACTAGGTCCCATTTTCCAGGAGGGTCCTGAAAATCGAAAATCAAACCTGTTTGGTGACTGCCTTTCTCCACGGAGAGTTTCTCCGAATCCAACGAACTTTCTGCCCCTGTTTCAATCAAAGAAAATTTTGTCAGTTTAAAGTGGTGGTTAGCTGATGACATTCTTGCTGAAGATCCTTCTGTTGCAATGTTTTGTTCTGGCTGGCTTCTCCGAACTGGCCCTGAATCGCTTTGACTTTCTGACTGACTCTCACACCCCATGAATTTTGACGAACCGAGTGTTCTATACCCATGATGTTATTTTACCTTTGACCCTTTTATCTGAACCTTTGCATCTCCCATGACATTACCAATCCATTCTACCGATGAAACTTCTGGTAATTCTTTGTACCCCTCTCTTACATCATGTTATCCTTAGTATGCTTTGACCACTCCGTGCTTTATAATTTTGGGAGTTGGTAGTGAGCTTTGAAACTCTTTTCCACTTACTTGGGACAAGACTGACATTTGTGAGCACGTGATTTTTGCTTCACGAAAACTACTCCAAAAGAAATCGAAAAATAAAACAAATTGCCTTTGGGTACAATTTTGAGAATTTTGCGTGACATTTTGGATAATTATTTTTGTCTGTGAATGTTTACCTTGTTTTAATTAATTGAAAAATACCAAAATACATGTTGCATGCATATTTAGGATTTAATTATGCATTTTTGAATTAATTAAACCATGTCCTATTTTAAAGAATGAAAATCACAAAAATATGAATTTTTGGTAGCTTTGTCATTTTTATTGTTTAATTGTGTGATTTTATTTTAATCAATGTTTGATCTTGTGTGTTAATTATTTTTGTGTGTTAATTGTGTCATTAATATCTTTTTAAAATAATCTTGGTTTTACAATTTAATTTAGGAATTTTGGTTTTTAGGAATTAAAAGAAAATGAAAGGAAAAAGAAAAGAGTGAAAAATTGGACCAAATCGGAACTGGGCCAATTTCAAATGCAAAATCAGGCCCAAATCATATCAAACGATCCAATCCAATAAGCCTAGTCTCTCAGACAGTCCAAACGACTCCGTTTCGGCGCCTCAGATCTAAGCCGTTGATTTGTTTCCATCAGCCGGCTCAGTTCAACCCAGCATTATTTGAAACGACGCCGTTTTAGGCAAGTTGATCCGAGCCGTCCGTTCCCAATGATCTAACGGCCCCAGCCTTCCCCCATAACCCGGTCCATTTCAACCCGGGTCGACCCAGTCTCGATGCATGACCAAACGTCACCGTTTCCTTTAAGTGAATTGATCCAGGCCGTTGATCGTGCTTGATCCAACGGCCAAGATTAAACCACTCCCTCCATATATAACCCTAATCCCTTACCCCACGCCCCAAACCAAACCCGCCCTCACCCCATCGTCTCTCTCAAGCTCAGAGACGGACCAGACCCAAACCTACCCCAGCTCCTCGAATCTTCAATCGAATCAACCTCCAGCTTCTCGAATCTTCAATCGAAGATTCGAGCAGAACCTAAACCTACCCCAACCAGTCCCAAACTCATACCGGACATCTCCCTGACCTCCCTCGTCACCAAACCACCGTTGGTTTGGTTCGAATCAGACCAAAACCGTTCGAACCCCAAATCGAACCCCCAAGAAACCTAGAAAACCAAAGGTTGAAATCTGTCCAAATTAAAGGAAGTTGGGTGTCCAGTCGACCTTAGTCGAAGTGTTCTCAGTTGAGAACACTCAATTAAGGTCCGTTCGACCTCAATTAAAGGTCCGAGTCAGAGCCCAAGTCAGGGTCGTCCAGTTTCTGAGTTCGGAGGTATTTCTTCTGTTTCCCTGTTTGTTTTTCATGTTTCGTTATTTGTTTGTTAAGATGAGTTCAAATTCGTCTTCTATCGATTACTCTTTTCTTTCTCCCATCAGACCTTTTATTTGCTCTAATTTTATCATTGCTTCTGTTTGTTGTCGATTTTTATATGTTATAATTTGTGTAATCGATTGAATAAGTGTCGTCGATTAGTCTAGTATGCTTGAATTTTAGATTAGCATGATAATAGTTTAATTTTTGGTTCATTCCAGTAGGTTTACCCTCCTGTTTATTTTCTGTTCTAATTTTGTGTTGAAATAAGCTTGTTGGTATCATTTGTTTCAAATTGTTCCAATTTCCCTTTCTCATTGTTATTCACCATGTTTTTTCATATAAGTCAGTTTGTTTTCATTCAGTATGTTGACAATGTTCATTTGTTCTTGTTTAGGTTTAATCTAGAAGTGTGTTAGTTTAATAACTGAATCTTTATTTTGATGATATTTGGTCTGAATTGAGTTTCAAGCTTAAATTGTGATTTGAGTTTGATGAATCTTAATGTTGTTCTGATATGAATCTGACCATGATGAATTGATTCCTAAGTGTTGTCAATTGGGAGTTAGTCTCGTATGATTTGATTAGTCAATTGTTAGGATTTCTCATTTAAGATTGGTTATAGCTGCTATAGTTTGGTTAATTGATTAGGAGGATTAGATATAGCTGATGGGGGTAGAATGGTAATTTCAGTAATTTCAGGGACTTTAAGAGGGTATTTTGGGATTGAAAGGTTTGAAATTGGTTTAAGTTGAATGTTCTGACAGTAGGGTACTAAAGTACCATTAAACTAATGAATTGTTTAAATGCTAATGGGGAACAAAACATAATGGTGGGGGGAAGGTTGAAAGGAAATAAATTAAGAAATAGGTGCTCATACCTATGTGCCCATACCTATTTGAATTTAAATAAAGGGAAGGACAAGGGATAATGGGAAAAAGATACTCTAGTGGGGAACAAGTGAATTAAAAGGAGAACAAAACATGTAGTAGTGGGGAGAAATACTTTCTTAATTAGCTAAGTGCTCCTTAAAGCTGGAAAGGGGCTGAGGTTTGGTTAAGTGTCAAAATTTGAAATATAAAGAATTTGAGAAAATAGGGACAACTAAAGAAAATTGGTTCATGGTTTGGAAAATGTCCGTCACTAAAGCAGAGTTTGAGGACAGTAAATGGGTTTATACCCGTACAGAATGTTAACCTTAATGACTGCGGTTTGTCACGAGCAATTGTACCGACAAAGAAGGGTCCATACGTCATTGGAAAATATTTCCAAGAGGAGCATTTGTATCTAGGCGACGTCGAAAGAAATGACGCCGACCCCGCTTTGAAAGCAGATGCAGTACTATGCCTAAATCGCTCCGGCGATGTCTTCGCACAGTTTGAGATGACGAAGGCTTTCATTCTTGCTACCCAAACACTATCAACCCTTTGCAAACCTATTTGAGCCGGTTACTCTTCTTTGATTACCCTCTTTGGAACCTGAAAGTATTATTAAAAATAAAATGAAAAAAAAAATTGAAATGAAAAAGACAAATAAAAAAAAATAAGAAGAAAGAATTAGAAAAATAATAATAAAATATATATATATAAAAAAAAGAAAAAAGAAAGAAAGAAAAGATACAATGAAAATGAGAAAAGGAAAAGGAAGTGAAAAACAAAGTAAAGCAGAAAAACAAAAAGAAATTCCAAAAAAACAAAAGCAGCCCGAACTACGTCTGACTTGATTCCGAAAGGATACGTAGGCAACCTCTCCTTGGGGTTCAGTCACACCAAAATAAAAATCCAAGAAGTCCCCCAAAAGTGAGATTGGGGCAGAAGTTATAATGGTTCGGCAATGATCCCGCCCAAAAGGTTCCAAAGTTGTAGTTCAATCCCGATTCTTTTCACCCCAAACCTTGTCCAAGTCCTTCTGATCAATCGACAAAGACAAGAAAGTGGAAAACATCATTGTTGGAATCTGATAGAAATCAAATCGAGAAGAATAAAGTGAGAAAGTCTTATCTGTGAAAACCTTCGGGCACCATGAGGCGATGAGAGTAGAGAAATAAAATATGAGAGAGGTCGATTAGCGAAAACCCGCAAAGGGCGTGGTCGACCGGAAAAAGGATACTTCATCACTAAAAGTCCTGGAAAGGTTCTCCGGTTTAGAAACCCAGATCAATAGGTTCATGAGAAGCTGGAGTTTGATACGGATCGGACATCCAGTCCAAAAGGCATGTCATGTCAGTTTGAAGCCAGCATGCACTCTAGATAAGTCCTTTTCCCCCGAAAGGGACACTTCTCTTTAAACTCATATGCTTTCCTTTTGCATAGTTTTCTTTGAATCCCTTTCGATCTAACTCTGATTCCGTAACAATTACAAAGAAAAGGTGGTAGAACCGGTTTCACAGGGCCCCGCCTGGCAAGAGTCAAAGAAAATGCGCGGCCTCAGTGGTGCGTCAGTCCCATCCCGACTGACCATGGTAGTTGATTTGCTTCCAAAGTAAAGACTTCGAAAGAAAAGAAAAGCCTACAAAGGCAAAATAAAGTTGGAAAGGTTAAGTCCCACGCGGTTAGCCACTGCAGTTTAGGTTTGAGGATCGAAATCCCTGACACAAAATCGACAAATTCCCACAGGGTCTCCCTTTGTAAAAATCCCAGTCTCCCTTGTAAAAATCCCCCAAAGAGTCTGCCCAGCAAATCCCCAACAAGTCTGCCTTGTACAAATCCCCACAGAGTCTCCCCAATAAAAAATCCCCACTGAGTTGGCCTCGTAAAGAATCCCCAAGCAGAATGGGATGAAAGAACCAAAGCCTTACACGAACAAATCATCACAAATCCGGAAATGCGAGTCTGATAAGTTTAAAACGGGTCGCCTGTGAATCCAATCAATGGCAAAGTTTTTCAACAGGAATTAGTCCAAGACCAAGCAATTGGAACGATCAAGGCCACCGAATCAACCACCGTTTTCAAACTGACAATTTTTCTTTGCTTAGGAAAATTGAGACAGGTGCAATCCAAAGCAACCATGTAAGAAGCAGGTTAGCCCAAAAGAAATGAAGCGCGCGAGCATCGAAACAGCTTTGCAGCAGGAAAACGACCAAAAGTAAGTTTCCCCGGAATTCTTTCATGCATTTTTTAAATAAAAAATAAAAATAAAAAAATAAAAAAAAAAAGACAGGAAAGGAAAATGAAAATCCCCAGAAGAAAAACAAATCATGGTAACATAGAACCTCATTCCTCAACTATCCCGGTATAAATCACGGATCTCCCTTAAATCTTCCCGGCATGATCTGATGACTTCCCCGGCATAACCCGAGGACTCTTACCTTTTCCCGGCATAACCCGATGAATCTTCCCGGCATAACCCGTGGACCTTTTCCGGCATAACCCGATGAATCTTTTCGGCATAACCCGATGAATTTTTTCCGGCATAATCCGATGAATCTCCCGGCATAACCCGATAAATCTTCCCGGCATAACCCGATGAATCTTCCCGGCATGATCCGATGAATCTTCCCGGCATGACCCGTTGAATCTTCCCGACATGACCCGATGAATCTTCTCGGCATGATCCGATGACTTCCCCGGAATAACCCGAGGACTCTTACCTTTTCCCGGCATAACCCGATGAATCTTCCCGGCATAACCCGTGGACCTTTTTCGGCATAACCCGATGACTTCCCCGGCATAACCCGATGAATCTTCCCGGCATGATCCGATGAATCTTCCCGGCATGACCCGATAAATCTTCCCGGCATGATCTGATGACTTCCCCGGCATAACCCGAGGACTCTTACCTTTTCCCGGCATAACCCGATGAATCTTCCCGGCATAACCCGTGGACCTTTTCCGGCATAACCCGATGAATCTTTTCGGCATAACCCGATGAATTTTTTCCGGCATAATCCGATGAATCTCCCAGCATAACCCGATAAATCTTCCCGGCATAACCCGATGAATCTTCCCAGCATGATCCGATGAATCTTCCCGGCATGACTCGTTGAATCTTCCCGACATGACCCGATGAATCTTCTCGGCATGATCCGATGACTTCCCCGGAATAACCCGAGGACTCTTACCTTTTCCCGGCATAACCCGATGAATCTTCCCGGCATAACCCGTGGACCTTTTTCGGCATAACCCGACGACTTCCCCGGCATAACCCAATGAATCTTCCCGGCATGATCCGAAGAATCTTCCCAGCATGACCCGATGAATCTTCCCGGTATAACCCGATCAATCTTCCCGGCATGATTCGATGAATCTTTCTGGCATAACCCGATGAATCTCCCGGCATAACCCGATAAATCTTCCCGGCATAACCCGATGAATCTTCCCGGCATGATCCGATGACTTCCCCGGCATAACCCGAGGACTCTTACCTTTTCCCGGCATACCCGATGAATCTTTCCGGCATAACCCGTGGACCTTTTCTGGGATAACCCGATGAATCTTTCCGGCATAACCCGATGAATATTTCCGACATAACCCGATGACCTACCGGCATAACCCGAGAACTCTTTTCCTTTTTCCGGCAAAACCCGACAAATCTTTTCGACATAACCCGAACAGTGTCCAGCATAACCTGGCAATCCTCCCAATTTAGGGCTCTGATCCCTAAGTTGAGCAAGTTTCCATTTAGCCAGCATTAGGGCTCCAACCCTGAACTAAGCATTTTTTCTGTTAGCCGACATTAGGGCTCCAATCCCTGAGTTGCGCTTTGTAGATTAGGGTTTTTTCCAATCCCCTCATCAGTGTTGTAAATTTTCATGACAATTAACTCACGAAATCTTCCTAGTGAAACTGGGGCAGAAATTTCGTTCGTTTGTTTTTGTTGTCTCAGCAGGTCTGACCCTGAGGTGCATGGATCGAGACGACCTACGGGATGAGTCTCAATCCAGAATAAAGAAAAGAAGAAAAGAACAAAAAAAAAGATGTTCCCACATATTGGAACAAACAAAGGGCAGGTCGCTCAAAAAATTGGATCAAATTCCCGAGCTCCGCCAATCCCGTTTCATTCAATACTGCAGAAATAAACAAACGCCTACAACTTGCAAGCATCAAGATTCGGATCGAAGTCTACAAGCAGAATTAGCTGAGACCCAAGATCAAGTTGCAAAAGAATTATAGATAGGAATCTTGTAACTAGCGGTTGACAGGCATAAGTAGTTAGTTCAGTTTCAATTTCCTTTGGTTGTAATAAGGAGGTCAGTAAAGCAGTAGTAGCAACAACAACAGCAATAACAGCAAGCATCGCAATCCCAGGGTAGTCCCAGCTACCAAAGTTTTCCGAACTACATTGACCTGATTCCTGTTTAGCCCAGGATATGTAGGAAACCTTTGAAGCAAAGGTTCGGTCAAATCTTTTCCAAAAAATTGCTTCAACGGAGTACTCGGAAGGGCAAAAACCGCTCGCTTTATCTTTGCACGAAAACCCTTCGTGTCTTCGGGCAAAGAGGGGCAGCTGTAAGCACGTGATTTTTGCCCAATATGAGAATTACTCCCAAAAAAATCAAAAATAAAATAATTTTTCTTGGTGTGCAATTTTGTGATATTTTGGATAATTATTTGTATTTGTCTGTGTTTGTTTATTTGCTAAATTAATAAAAAAATACAAAAATATGTCGAATTTTGAATGTAGGATTCAATTCTACAATTGTTAGTAATTAAATTTATTTTACAAAAAATAAAAATTACAAAAATAGGCATCGTTTGCATTTTTAGCATTTAATGTCCAAATATACAATTTTATGCTTAATTATTACTTAATTGTGCGTTAATTGTTATTGGGAGTTAATTTGCGCTTTTATAACTTAATTTAGCTCTTAATAATAATTTAATTATTTTTATAATTTAGTTTTAGATAAATAAAAGAAGAAAAGAAGAAGATAAAAAATACAAAAAAATCGGAATTGGGCCTCTTCTTCAATTTCAAGCCACAGGCCCAAAAAAATGGCCCAACCTTCCCTACGACCCAGTCCATTTCGAACTGGATCGACCCAGTCCATAACCCAAAGAGATCCAAACCCTCTTTTCTTTCATTTTTCATAAAACAAAGTAAAACAAAAAATAAAAAAAAAACCAAGAAAACCCTAACACTAACCATCCGCCACCCCCCTCATTTTCTTTCTTCTTCTTCTTCAAGCTCCAAATGATCTCCATCCATGGCTGCCCCATCTTCAGCTTTCTTCGTCCCAAGCTTCATCTTCATCGTCAAATAACATCCGCCATCGACGAGCTCGCCAAGCTCCCATGGCTGCGAATCTTCTTCTCCTTCTTCTTTGTTGCGTCGTTGTTTCTTCTACTGCTGCTGCGTCTGCCATGGTTGCTCCCCCACTGTTTCTGCGTCGCTGCTGCTGCTGCCACTGCGTCGCCGCTGCTGCTGCCACTGTGTCGCCGCTGCTGCTGCCACTGCATCACCACAGCTGCTACTGCTTAAGCAAAAGCTTCGTCCAAACGAGCATCGTCGTCTCCATCGCTGCCACTAGTTGAGTAGCGTTGCTACTGCTGCCCGCATCGCCACTGCTGCTGCATTTTTCTTCCAGCTATTTGCTGCTTCACTTCATCGTCCTCTTCGCTGCTATTGTTTCGTTGTCACTTCGTCGTCTTCAAGTCCGTTTATGTCAAAGTTTCGTTGGATTCGTTTAAAGTTCGTTCGAGTTCGTCGTTGGTCATTTACGGTTAGTTGTTCTAAGTTTTGTTTCTGTCCATAATTTGTTTGATATTTTCAGATTTGGAATTAGTATAAGTTTGCTTTAGTTTTCTTATTTATTTTAGATAAAAATTGTTAGTTTAATTATATTGTTGTTAGATTTAAGTTGAAGATCCAATTTAATTATTTTTCAGCTTGTTTTATTAATTTTAAGAGGATTTAGTTTTAATATAGAAAAATATTAGTTTAAATCGTTCAAATCCGTTGTTGGTTGTTAATATAGATTTAGTTCGTGTTCATCTTGTTTGAAGTTCGTTTTTAATTTAGTAATTTAATGCGAAGTTATGTTTTGGTTTTAATTTTTGGATCATGCATCTTTGTTATAAGTTTTGTTGGATTTAATTTAAGAAAGATTAGTTGATTATTTGAAGATTAGTGATTTGAATATGTTTATTTGTTTTGTTTAAGTTTAATTCGAAGTTTGAACAAAGTATGTTTGTTATTGTTATTGAATATTTTCATTCATGTTCATACTTTGTTTGGTTGATCTTGAATCCGAAATTTGTATAGTTTAATTTCTTGTTTATCATTTATGATTATTTCTTGAATTGGTCTCATAATCTTGTTTAAGTTTAATATAGGAATTGTTGGTTGTAATGTTGTTAGAATTGGTTTTAAGTTCAATATTATTGAATTTAGAAATTTGAATATACTTGTTTGTTGTTGTTGTTGTTGTTGTTCTTGTTGAATATGAAAATAGGATTGTTTGTTGCTAAAATATTGTTCAATCAAATTTTAGTTGTTCTTTGTTTTCAATTTATGTTCATGTGATTTATTGTTGAAATGTTGAAGAAATCATGTTCATGTGATTTGTTGTTAAAATGTTGAAGAAATCATGTTCATGAAATTTGTTGTTTGAACATTGTTAGAAATTAATCATATTGTCTATATTTTGGTTAAGTTTGATTAATTGATGTGTTATAGCTGATGGGTAGTTTGGTAATTTATAGTACTTTCGGGGGTAAAATAGTAATTTGCAATAGGATTGGAGGGGTAGTTTAGGAATTGTACATTTTGTAATTGTTTATATGAAGCATGGGGGACAAAATAAAATGGGGTGGGTTGTGATATGGTTATTTAATATAAAGGGGGGACAAGACAAAATTTAGTGGGGGGAATCTTGCATTATTTTATGTTAGGCATGGGGGACAAAATATAATGGGGTGGTGTGATATGTTTATTTAAT
This sequence comes from Nicotiana tabacum, assembly GCF_000715075.1. NCBI lineage: Eukaryota > Viridiplantae > Streptophyta > Magnoliopsida > Solanales > Solanaceae > Nicotiana > Nicotiana tabacum. The sequence continues at coordinate 141,396,409 of NC_134085.1, forward strand.
GTAATGGGGATGAGTGGGAAGATAATGGGTTTGGTAGAGAAAATGGGTTGATTTTTATTGATTAAAAGATTTATGGATTGGGGGATATATATAGAGAGGTCTTGAAATCAGATTTTAAGAACAGACAGACAGAGATAGAGAGAAAAAAAAAGAATAGGGAGAGAAAAAATTTAAGAGAAAAAATTCCGAAAAAAAAAATACTAAGACTTTAGAAAAACAAAAAGAAAAACATTCTGGAAATCCAAAAGAAGAAGAATATACACCTGATATATAGTCCAAATATTCTGAGATACGGATTAAGAAATTAAGGGTTAAACACTAACTAGTCTTTCAAAAATCTGAAAAAAGTTTCCCTTTGCTTCTGTCCGTTGGTTGTTGTTGTTTCCGGATTTTGTCTTGATTTTAAAATCTGTCACTAAGTTTCTCGTCGCTGGTTGTTACTAGTTGCTGGGATTGCTGTTGTTGTATGCTACTGAATTTCTGCTGATCTCTCACTTTTCTTTTGCTTCCAATATCAGGCACACAACTGACACGCTGATTATTGTAAACTGAAACATGAAGCATGAATACGAAAAATGAAGAATTGAAGTTCTAAATTTATTTTGAATTATATTCTTAATTTTATTTGTATATATAAATTATTTAGCTTACAAAAATCGGAATCATGTAGCTATTTAATGTATATATAGTGGAACATCCAACGATAGCTTAACGGATGAACTATCTATATATTGCTTAAAAATAAATAAATGGTGTAGTAACTCCGTCTAAGTTAAAAATCAAACGAATAGACCATTTCAGAACTTGTAAGAAAATTGTTTAGTTAAATAATATTGGTTAATTCCAGCATGTAATTGTTTTAGATTAAAATTAGATTGCCAAGTAAATAAATAAATGGTGTAGTAACTCCGTCTAAGTTAAAAATCAAACGAATAGACCATTTCGGAACTTGTAAGAAAATTGTTTAGTTAAATAATATTGGTTAATTCCAGCATGTAATTGTTTTAGGATTAAAATTAGATTGCCAAGTTTTTTTTAATTTGACAAACTGAGAACATGCCTAGTATAATATAATTAGGTAGTAATACGTGAGCCTGTGCCCGTATTGGCAACGGACTGCTTTGCTTGTATCATTTTTTAGAATTTACGAATCATATTCGAAACTCAACTATAACAACTCAAGCATGTAAATAAATTAATACCTTTTCTCTTTCATTTTTGTATAGACAATTTTAATAGAAAATGTAGGCACTTTAGGATTATCCTGATAAAAATAAATGAGATGAGCCTCGCCAAATAAAACGCACAAATTGCGGGGCCCTCGATAATTATTTAATTAAAATTACTTAGACTTCGGGATGAGCCGTTTAGCAAAATTCCACGGCCTTACCCAGAAATAATAATACGATAATTGCTTCAGGCGTGCATTTTAATAATCTTACCTTCTTAAATTCGGGTGCGCATTTATGTGACCCAAATCCAAATCTCAACGGAGTCGGAATGTATTAACAACCATGGGCGCATTGATTGTGACATGGTTCGAAATTCATATAAAAAATAAATAATAATAAAAGCGGTTTTAAACTTAATGAAAGCACATAAGTAATAACATGCAATAAATCAGATATCTAGCCATTATAACAATTTAAGCGACCGTGCTAGAACCACAGGATTCGAGGGTGCCTAACACCTTCCCTCGGGTCAACAGAATTCCTTAGAATTTCTGGTTCGCAGACTTCATTTGGAAAGTCGAATATTTTCCTCGATTTGGGATTTAAGATAAACCGGTGACTTGGGACACCAAAAGCCAAACCTTTCCCAAGTGGCGACTCTGAATTAAATAAATAATCCCATTTCAAATATTGTCACTTAAATTGGAAAAAACTCCCTCGCGCATTCAACCCTTCGGGGCGGGCGCGCAAAAAGGAGGTGTGACAGCTCTGGCGACTCCGCTGGGGACATTAAACCCAGAACCACTGGTTCAGGGTTCAAGAATTCGAGCTTAGAATAATTGTTATATTTGGCTTTATTATCTGATCTTTATTACATGTTTTTGGCATAACGTGCTAAATGTTGTCTTTTACCGCTTTGATATTATCTGAACTGTATATAAACTGTGCCGAAACCCTTCTCTTCTTACCTCCGGGGAGAAGCTCGCTGGTCGAGACTCCCCATTCTGTTAGTGTCAATACCTTAAATAAGAAAGAGGCCGGACAAGTTACAAAGCCGGACGATCTCGCGGGTCCCCGGTACGTAGCCCCCTCCTCGACTCGAGTTGTCCGCTCGGGTACACAGTCTAAAACATATACCCAGGTTATAAGCCTAGCATAACGAAACCTCATTCTGGATCCCTAGTAGGAACGATTATTTGCATCATGTTGCATTTGACGTAGGGGACTCAACACAGGGGTTGGGTCCGTCTAGGACAGGCAACCTGAAATGAAAAGACCATCCTGCTGCATCCCGTCTGTTTTGCGCATTTATTTGCCTCAGATCTGCATGCTGACGGGTTTCTAAAAAAAGGGGGAAAATAGCAGCGTAGGGAGATAATTACTTATTTTTTGGAAAAAATAAAACCAATGTACAAGTAGTATCAAAACCTCGCCGGAATTTTCTTTAAAAAAAAAAAGAAAAGAAAAAATGAAAACAAAATTTGTCTTCTAGTTTGATTTATTAAAAAAAACATATAAATTTTTTTTTCCTTTTAATCACTTTCAAAATCAAAAAAAAAGGGATATTTATTAAAAAAAAAGGGAGAAAATTCAAAACTCAAAAAATATTGTTTCATTTGTAGTATCTCTTTAAAAGATTTTCGAAAATTTCCCAAAAAAAAAAGAGTGAAAAGAAGTTTAAAATTCATAAATATTTCCTTAGTCTTTTTTCAAAAATACAAAAAAAAATATATATATATAAAGATCCAGAAAAATATAAAAAAAAATAAATTTAAAAATCCAGAAAAAATATTTTCTCCTTTTCTTTAAAAGATTGTATTCAGAAGGGATTTAGTTTATTTCCTCTACGCCTGATCGGACCGAACTACGCGGGTCTGATTCTCACCGGATGTGAGATACGTAGGCAAACCTCATCGGTTCCGACCCCAATTTTAAAAAAAATCCAAAAATATTTTCCTTTAGTTCCTTCTTTATAAATCTTTCCTTAGAAAATGCAAAAAAAAAAAGAAATAAAAAATAATATAGAAGTTTTCTTTAAACTCAAATAAAAAAATATAGTTTCCTTATTTCTAAAGTCTTTCATACGAAAAAATGAAATAAGAATTAAAAATCAGCAACAAAAATCCAAAAAAAATACTTTTTTCTTTTTAGTCTTTCTTTTGTAAATGTCCAAAAAAAAATATTTGAAAAATTGAATTCCAAAAATATTTTCACTTTTCTTTAGAAGTGCTTTCGTAAATAAATAAAAACTCAAAAATTCCAAATCATTTTCTTAAAAGTCCCTCTTTCAAAAATTTAAGAGGCAACATCATAAATAAAAAAAAAATATTCTTTCTTCCGTAGAAAAAGGTGAAACAAATGAAAAAATCAACCAAACAAAAAAAAATTCCCAAAGTTCAAGTCAAAAGCAAATAAATTTTTAGAAGTCTTTCTTTAAAAAATAAAACAAAAATCAAAATAAAAATAATAAAAAAAATATTTTTTTCTTCTTTTAAAGCATTTCTTTAAAAAAAATTCCAAAAAAAGGGTTAGTGTAGTTACTCCATTTTCGATTCCCGAACTACGCAAGATCTGATTCACGCGGCATCGTGATACGTAGGCAATCCTCATCGGATCCGGTCACATTTTTAACTGAAAATAATGAAAACAATAATAATAGGAAATAATAAAAAAATAATAAAAAAAAAACGATAAATAAAGGGAAGCCTTAAGGAGAAGCCGGAATGACACATGTCTTTGTTGCAAGCATGTGGAAACTCCCCTGACTGTATAGGTGCATCACACCCCAATGTGAGATTACCTGTCTGTTATTTGTTTTAAACTAACCGTCATGTTTGCTGATAAGTTCAGGTTCCTAGAAAAGTGGTTTGGTTTTGTGGTAATCTGGCCTCTCATACGTACTTCACGAGATCAAAAGGAGACGTTCAGCCACCCGTCGCTAAATCGAGAGGAATTGCTCATACATATTTCACAAGGTCGAAGGGAAGTGTCGAAATGTCTTCAGAAATTCCTCTGCCAACGATTCCTATTTTGGAGGAAAGTTCAATCTCAGCCATCCCAACTTCTGAGTCAGCAACTGTCGAGGAAAATAGGATTCTGCGTCTCCGCATGATGAAAATGTGGGACGCCTGGGCCAATGGAAAAGAGCCACCAAGTGCGATCCCTGGATTCCCTGAGCTTTTTCCTAGGGCAAGTGGGACCTCCAACATCCCCACAAGTTATCCAAATACCCCACTGGGATTTCCTACCATCTCAACCTACTTTACTGGAACACCTTCTGAGTCTCGCCCCCAGGTGTTAGCTGCCGGAGCGGTTTCAAACATATTCACTGCTCCACCTTGTTCATCCACGGCACAACCTGTTTTACCCAGGCCTAACTTCGATTCATCATCCTTCACATTTCAAGCACCACCTCTTCCATTGGAACCTAGTCAGTTCACTACCAACGCTTACCCTCAGCCGTCTCGGTACGAGTTTATCGCAGGACAGGAGAAAGCCGAGAAAACGCCTGAACAAGAGGAAATGACCAGAAAGATGAGGAGTATGGAACAGAGTCTCAAAAGCATACAAGGCTTGAGCGGACAGAAAAGTGTATCCTATGCCGATTTATGCATGTTCCCTCATGTGCACCTGCCATTGGGATTCAAAACCCCAAAATTCGAGAAGTACGATGGGCATGGTGATCCTATTGCTCATCTCAAAAGATATTGCAATCAGCTGCGGGGAGCCGGTGGAAAGGAAGAACTACTCATGGCCTATTTCGGAGAAAGTCTGGTTGGCCTCGCATCTGAGTGGTACATGGACCAGGATATGTCTCGCTGGTACATCTGGGATGATCTTGCTAGAGATTTCGTCAGGCAATTCCAGTACAACGTCGATATTGTTCCAGATAGGAACTCTCTGACAAATCTAAAGAAGAAACCCTCAGAAAATTTCAGAGAATATGCAGTTAAGTGGCGCGAACAAGCTTCAAGAGTGAAACCTCCAATGGATGAGATAGAAATGGTCACTATCTTCCTGCAAGCCCAAGAGCCCGATTACTTTCAGAACATGATGTCGGCCATGGGAAAACCTTTTGCAGAGGCCATCAAAATTGGTGACATGGTAGAACACGGTTTGAAAACAGGTAGGATTTTAAGTCAGGCATCCATTAGAGCAACCTCCCAAGCCATCCAAGGTGGATCCGGAGGAATGGCAAAGAATAGGACAAGAGAAGAAACAACCATGGCAGCATCATGGGGAAGAAGATACCGGGCCCCTAGACCTGTGTTCTCTGAAATAACCCCTCAACACTACTATCCTCATTCTGATATGGTCTATGCTCCACCACTTTATGCGGTTATGAATGCTCAACCTTTCAGTCGACCTCAACCACAGGCTAACAGAAATCAAACTCCACCTCCTAGAAGTCAGCCTCCTTACCGAAACCGCTACAATCCTCGGCCTTCCCAAAATAACTTCCGTCCTCGGGAATCACCTAGGAGACCCAACTATACACCAATCGGTGAACCCTACTCCACCCTATTCCCTAAGCTTGTCCAGATGAATTTGTTGCAGCCCATACCGCCAAACGGGCAAAACCCGGAATCACCATCATATCAGTGGGGTGTCAGGTGTGCATACCATTCAGGGGTAGAAGGGCACGATACAAACAACTGTTGGACATTGAAACAAGCGGTAGAGAATTTGTTAGAGCAAGGGAAAATTGTGTTGAAAGACGAGGATGTCCCCAATGTGACCAATAATCCGCTGCCCGCCCACAACAACGGGCCGATAATTGGGATGATTTGTGAAGACAAGGAATTTGATCCGGCGTTTAAGGCCATAATTTCTATTGCTAAAATAGAAAGGAAGCCCAAGTCAACCTCGAAGCAAGAAAAAGGGTAAAAGAAGAGTAAAATCACCGAGACTGAACCAGAAAAGAAAATTAATGTATCCAAGCAGGCCTATGTGGTATGGGGGATGATCAAACCACCTCGGCTGAATGAGCTAGTGGTTATTGGATGCATACCACAGAAGCCAAAGTACAGTAAAGAGGAAGATGATAAGGTGTTCACGCTCGAAGAGAGTGAGGGAACATGTGAGGCGATGAGGAATAAGTTATGCGAAACACACATGCTCCAGCCAGGAGAGGGCACTAGCACCGCTGAGGTATCGTACATGAGACCAAGCGCCAAGCTTCAAAACTGGAAAGCTACGCCATTCCTGATCAAACGGAAGTCCTAATGGACCTGTCCTGCCACTTTCTCTACATCACGAGCTACCCCAGGGTGTGACTCAGATGTTTTTCTTTAGATTCCTGTTTTTAATTTCCTGAATGTCAACTTTTTTTTTATCTTCCCAAAATTCCAAGAAATGAAATCATGTTTCTTTAGATTTTCATTCTCTTAAATTCTAATAATGCAGCTTTAAATAACATGACATGCTTGCGGACTTCATGCCCAGATCCAGAGAACTCCATCAGGCTTCAAATAATGAGTCAAAATTTGAAATATAAAGAATTTGAGAAAATAGGGACAACTAAAGAAAATTGGTTCATGGTTTGGAAAATGTCCGTCACTAAAGCAGAGTTTGAGGACAGTAAATGGGTTTAGACCCGTACGGAATGTTAACCTTAATGACTGCGGTTTGTCACGAGCAATTGTACCGACAAAGAAGGGTCCATACGTCATTGGAAAATATTGCCAAGAGGAGCATTTGTATCTAGGCGACGTCGAAAGAAATGACGCCGACCCCGCTTTGAAAGCAGATGCAGTACTATGCCTAAATCGCTCCGGCGATGTCTTCGCACAGTTTAAGATGACGAAGGCTTTCATTCTTGCTACCCAAACACTATCAACCCTTTGCAAACCTATTTGAGCCGGTTACTCTTCTTTGATTACCCTCTTTGGAACCTGAAAGTATTATTAAAAATAAAATGAAAAAAAAAATTGAAATGAAAAAGATAAATAAAAAAAGAAGAAGAAAGAATTAGAAAAATAATAATAAAATATATATATATAAAAAAAAAGAAAAAAAAGAAAGAAAAGATACAATGAAAATGAGAAAAGGAAAAGGAAGTGAAAAACAAAGTAAAGCAGAAAAACAAAAAGAAATTCCAAAAAAACAAAAGCAGCCTGAACTACGTCTGACTTGATTCCGAAAGGATACGTAGGCAACCTCTCCTTGGGGTTCAGTCACACCAAAATAAAAATCCAAGAAGTCCCCCAAAAGTGAGATTGGGGCAGAAGTTATAATGGTTCGGCAATGATCCCGCCCAAAAGGTTCCAAAGTTGTAGTTCAATCCCGATTCTTTTCACCCCAAACCTTGTCCAAGTCCTTCTGATCAATCGGCAAAGACAGGAAAGTGGAAAACATCATTGTTGGAATCTGATAGAAATCAAATCGAGAAGAATAAAGTGAGAAAGTCTTATCGGTGAAAACCTTCGGGCACCATGAGGCGATGAGAGTAGAGAAATAAAATATGAGAGAGGTCGATTAGCGAAAACCCGCAAAGGGCGTGGTCGACCGGAAAAAGGATACTTCATCACTGAAAGTCCTGGAAAGGTTCTCCGGTTTAGAAACCCAGATCAATAGGTTCATGAGAAGCTGGAGTTTGATACGGATCGGACATACAGTCCAAAAGGCATGTCATGTCAGTTTGAAGCCAGCATGCACTCTAGATAAGTCCTTTTCCCCCGAAAGGGACAATTGTCTTTAAACTCATATGCTTTCCTTTTGCATAGTTTTCTTTGAATCCCTTTCGATCTAACTCTGATTCCGTAACAATTACAAAGAAAAGGTGGTAGAACCAGTTTCACAGGGCCCCGCCTGGCAAGAGTCAAAGAAAATGCGCGGCCTCAGTGGTGCGTCAGTCCCATCCCGACTGACCATGGTAGTTGATTTGCTTCCAAAGTAAAGACTTCGAAAGAAAAGAAAAGCCTACAAAGGCAAAATAAAGTTGGAAAGGTTAAGTCCCACGCGGTTAGCCACTGCAGTTTAGGTTTGAGGATCAAAATCCCTGACACAAAATCGACAAATCCCCACAGGGTCTCCCTTTGTAAAAATCCCAGTCTCCCTTGTAAAAATCCCCCAAAGAGTCTGCCCAGCAAATCCCCAACAAGTCTGCCTTGTACAAATCCCCACAGAGTCTCCCCAATAAAAAATCCCCACTGAGTTGGCCTCGTAAAGAATCCCCAAGCAGAATGGGATGAAAGAACCAAAGCCTTACACGAACAAATCATCACAAATCCGGAAATGTGAGTCTGATAAGTTTAAAACGGGTCGCCTGTGAATCCAATCAATGGCAAAGTTTTTCAACAGGAATTAGTCCAAGACCAAGCAATTGGAACGATCAAGGCCACCGAATCAACCACCGTTTTCAAACTGACAATTTTTCTTTGCTTAGGAAAATTGAGACAGGTGCAATCCAAAGCAACCATGCAAGAAGCAGGTTAGCCCAAAAGAAATGAAGCGCGCGAGCATCGAAACAGCTTTGCAGCAGGAAAACGACCAAAAGTAAGTTTCCCCGGAATTCTTTCATGCATTTTTTAAATAAAAAAAAAAGACAGGAAAGGAAAATGAAAATCCCTAGAAGAAAAACAAATCATGGTAACATAGAACCTCATTCCTCAACTATCAAGGTATAAACCACGGATCTCCCTGGCATCACCCAAGGAGCTTGTTCTATCCAAATCCCCGGCATAACCCGAGGACTCTTACCTTTTCCCGGCATAACCCGATGAATCTTCCCGGCATAACCCGTGGACCTTTTCCGGCATAACCCGATGAATCTTTTCGGCATAACCCGATGAATTTTTTCCGGCATAATCCGATGAATCTCCCGGCATAACCCGATAAATCTTCCCGGCATAACCCGATGAATCTTCCCGGCATGATCCGATGAATCTTCTCGGCATGACCCGTTGAATCTTCCCGACATGACCCGATGAATCTTCTCAGCATGATCCGATGACTTCCCCAGAATAACCCGAGGACTCTTACCTTTTCCCGGCATAACCCGATGAATCTTCCCGGCATAACCCGTGGACCTTTTTCGGCATAACCCGATGACTTCCCCGGCATAACCCGATGAATCTTCCCGGCATGATCCGATGAATCTTCCCGGCATGACCCGATAAATCTTCCCGGCATGATCTGATGACTTCCCCGGCATAACCCGAGGACTCTTACCTTTTCCCGGCATAACCCGATGAATCTTCCCGGCATAACCCGTGGACCTTTTCTGGCATAACCCGATGAATCTTTTCGGCATAACCCGATGAATTTTTTCCGGCATAATCCGATGAATCTCCCAGCATAACCCGATAAATCTTCCCGGCATAACCCGATGAATCTTCCCAGCATGATCCGATGAATCTTCCCGGCATGACTCGTTGAATCTTCCCGACATGACCCGATGAATCTTCTCGGCATGATCCGATGACTTCCCCGGAATAACCCGAGGACTCTTACCTTTTCCCGGCATAACCCGATGAATCTTCCCGGCATAACCCGTGGACCTTTTTCGGCATAACCCGATGACTTCCCCGGCATAACCCAATGAATCTTCCCGGCATGATCCGAAGAATCTTCCCAGCATGACCCGATGAATCTTCCCGGTATAACCCGATGAATCTTCCCGGCATGATTCGATGAATCTTTCTGGCATAACCCGATGAATCTCCCGGCATAACCCGATAAATCTTCCCGGCATAACCCGATGAATCTTCCCGGCATGATCCGATGACTTCCCCGGCATAACCCGAGGACTCTTACCTTTTCCCGGCATACCCGATGAATCTTTCCGGCATAACCCGTGGACCTTTTCTGGCATAACCCGATGAATCTTTCCGGCATAACCCGATGAATATTTCCGACATAACCCGATGACCTACCGGCATAACCCGAGAACTCTTTTCCTTTTTCCGGCAAAACCCGACGAATCTTTTCGACATAACCCGAACAGTGTCCAGCATAACCTGGCAATCCTCCCAATTTAGGGCTCTGATCCCTAAGTTGAGCAAGTTTCCATTTAGCCAGCATTAGGGCTCCAACTCTGAACTAAGCATTTTTTCTGTTAGCCGACATTAGGGCTCCAATCCCTGAGTTGCGCTTTGTAGATTAGGGTTTTTTCCAATCCCCTCATCAGTGCTGTAAATTTTCATGACAATTAACTCACGAAATCTTCCTAGTGAAACTGGGGCAGAAATTTCGTTCGTTTGTTTTTGTTGTCTCAGCAGGTCTGACCCTGAGGTGCATGGATCGAGACGACCTACGGGATGAGTCTCAATCCAGAATAAAGAAAAGAAGAAAAGAACAAAAAAAAGAAGATGTTCCCACATATTGGAACAAACAAAGGGCAGGTCGCTCAAAAAATTGGATCAAATTCCCGAGCTCCGCCAATCCCGTTTCATTCAATACTGCAGAAATAAACAAACGCCTACAACTTGCAAGCATCAAGATTCGGATCGAAGTCTACAAGCAGAATTAGCTGAGACCCAAGATCAAGTTGCAAAAGAATTATAGATAGGAATCTTGTAACTAGCGGTTGACAGGCATAAGTAGTTAGTTCAGTTTCAATTTCCTTTGGTTGTAATAAGGAGGTCAGTAAAGCAGTAGTAGCAACAACAACAGCAATAACAGCAAGCATCGCAATCCCAGGGTAGTCCCAGCTACCAAAGTTTTCCGAACTACATTGACCTGATTCCTGTTTAGCCCAGGATATGTAGGAAACCTTTGAAGCAAAGGTTCGGTCAAATCTTTTCCAAAAAAATGTTTCAACGGAGTACTCGGATGGGCAAAAACCGCTCGCTTTATCTTTGCACGAAAACCCTTCGTGTCTTCGGGCAAAGAGGGGCAGCTGTAAGCACGTGATTTTTGCCCAATATGAGAATTACTCCCAAAAAATCAAAAATAAAATAATTTTTCTTGGTGTGCAATTTTGTGATATTTTGTGATATTTTGGATAATTATTTGTATATGTTTGTGTTTGTTTATTTGCTAAATTAATAAAAAAAATACAAAAATATGTCGCATTTTGCATGTAGGATTCAATTCTACAATTGTTAGTAATTAAATTTGTTTTACAAAAAATAAAAATTACAAAAATAGGCATCGTTTGCATTTTTAGCATTTAATGTCCAAATATACAATTTTATGCTTAATTATTACTTAATTGTGCGTTAATTGTTATTGGGAGTTAATTTGCGCTTTTATAACTTAATTTAGCTCTTAATAATAATTTAATTATTTTTATAATTTAGTTTTAGATAAATAAAAGAAGAAAAAAAGAAGACAAAAATACAAAAAAATCGGAATTGGGCCTCTTCTTCAATCTCAAGCCACAGGCCCAAAAAAATGGCCCAACCTTCCCTACGACTCAGTCCATTTCGAACTGGATCAACCCAGTCCATAACCCAAAGAGATCCAAACCGTCTTTTCTTTCATTTTTCATAAAACAAAGTAAAACAAAAAATAAAAAAAAAACAAGAAAACCCTAATACTAACCATCCGCCACCCCCCCTCATTTTCTTTCTTCTTCTTCTTCAAGCTCCAAATGATCTCCATCCATGGTTGGCCCAAACTTCGCATGAAAACCCTAATACTGCTGCCCGCGTCGCCACTGCTGCTGCACTTTTCTTCCAGCTATTTGCTGCTTCACTTCATCGTCCTCTTCGCTGCTATTGTTTTGTTGTCGCTTCGTCGTCTTCAAGTCCGTTTATGTCAAAGTTTCGTTGGATTCGTTTAAAGTTCGTTCGAGTTCGTCGTTGGTCATTTACGGTTAGTTGTTCTAAGTTTTATTTCTGTCCATAATTTGTTTGATATTTTCAGATTTGGAATTAGTATAAGTTTGCTTTAGTTTTCTTATTTATTTTAGATAAAAATTGTTAGTTTAATTATATTGTTGTTAGATTTAAGTTGAAGATCCAATTTAATTATTTTTCAGCTTGTTTTATTAATTTTAAGAGGATTTAGTTTTAATATAGAAAAATATTAGTTTAAATCGTTCAAATCCGTTGTTGGTTGTTAATATAGATTTAGTTCGTGTTCATCTTGTTTGAAGTTCGTTTTTAATTTAGTAATTTAATGCGAAGTTATGTTTTGGTTTTAATTTTTGGATCATGCATCTTTGTTATAAGTTTTTTTGGATTTAATTTAAGAAAGATTAGTTGATTATTTGAAGATTAGTGATTTGAATATGTTTATTTGTTTTGTTTAAGTTTAATTCGAAGTTTGAACAAAGTATGTTTGTTATTGTTATTGAATATTTTCATTCATGTTCATACTTTGTTTGGTTGATCTTGAATCCGAAATTTGTATAGTTTAATTTCTTGTTTATCATTTATGATTATTTCTTGAATTGGTCTCATAATCTTGTTTAAGTTTAATATAGGAATTGTTGGTTGTAATGTTGTTAGAATTGGTTTTAAGTTCAATATTATTGAATTTAGAAATTTGAATATACTTATTTGTTGTTGTTGTTGTTGTTGTTGTTGTTCTTGTTGAATATGAAAATAGGATTGTTTGTTGCTAAAATATTGTTCAATCAAATTTTAGTTGTTCTTTGTTGTTCAATTTATGTTCATGTGATTTATTGTTGAAATGTTGAAGAAATCATGTTCATGTGATTTGTTGTTAAAATGTTGAAGAAATCATGTTCATGAAATTTGTTGTTTGAACATTGTTAGAAATTAATCATATTGTCTATATTTTGGTTAAGTTTGATTAATTGATGTGTTATAGCTTATGGGTAGTTTGGTAATTTATAGTACTTTCGGGGGTAAAATAGTAATTTGCAATAGGGTCGGAGGGGTAGTTTAGGAATTGTACATTTTGTAATTGTTTATATGAAGCATGGGGGACAAAATAAAATGGGGTGGGTTGTGATATGGTTATTTAATATAAAGGGGGGACAAGACAAAATTTAGTGGGGGGAATCTTGCATTATTTTATGTTAGGCATGGGGGACAAAATATAATGGGGTGGTGTGATATGTTTATTTAATGTAATGGGGATGAGTGGAAGATAATGGGTTTGCTAGAGAAAATGGGTTGATTTTTATTGATTAAAAGATTTATGGATTGGGGGATATATATAGAGAGGTCTTGAAATCAGATTTTAAGAACAGACAGACAGAGATAGAGAGAAAAAAAAGAATAGGGAGAGAAAAAATTTAAGAGAAAAAATTCCGAAAAAAAAAATACTAAGACTTTAGAAAAACAAAAAGATAAACATTCTGGAAATCCAAAAGAAGAAGAATATACACCTGATATATAGTCCAAATATTCTGAGATACGGATTGAGAAATTAAGGGTTAAACACTAACTAGTCTTTCAAAAATCTGAAAAAAGTTTCCCTTTGCTTCTGTCCGTTGGTTGTTGTTGTTTCCGGATTTTGTCTTGATTTTAAAATCTGTCACTAAGTTTCTCGTCGCTGGTTGTTACTAGTTGCTGGGATTGATGTTGTTGTATGCTACTGAATTTCTGCTGATCTCTCACTTTTCTTTTGCTTCCAATATCAGGTACACAACTGACACGCTGATTATTGTAAATTGAAACATGAAGCATGAATACGAAAAATGAAGAATTGAAGTTCTAAATTTATTTTGAATTATATTCTTAATTTTATTTGTATATATAAATTATTTAGCTTACAAAAATCGGAATCATGTAGCTATTTAATGTATATATAGTGGAACATCCAACGATAGCTTAACGGATGAACTATCTATATATTGCTTAAAAATAAATAAATGGTGTAGTAACTCCGTCTAAGTTAAAAATCAAACGAATAGACCATTTCGGAACTTGTAAGAAAATTGTTTAGTTAAATAATATTGGTTAATTCCAGCATGTAATTGTTTTATATTAAAATTAGATTGCCAAGTAAATAAATAAATGGTGTAGTAACTCCGTCTAAGTTAAAAATCAAACGAATAGACTATTTCGGAACTTGTAAGAAAATTGTTTTGTTAAATAATATTGGTTAATTCCAGCATGTAATTGTTTTAGGATTAAAATTAGATTGCCAAGTTTTTTTTAATTTGACAAACTGAGAACATGCCTAGTATAATATAATTAGGTAGTAATACGTGAGCCTGTGCCCGTATTGGCAACGGACTGCTTTGCTTGTATCATTTTTTAGAATTTACGAATCATATTCGAAACTCAACTATAACAACTCAAGCATGTAAATAAATTAAGACCTTTTCTCTTTCATTTTTGTAGAGACAATTTTAATAGAAAATGTAGGCACTTTAGGATTATCCTGATAAAAATAAATGAGATGAGCCTCGCCAAATAAAATGCACAAATTGCGGGGCCCTCGATAATTGTTTAATTAAAATTACTTAGACTTCGGGATGAGCCGTTTAGCAAAATTCCACGGCCTTACCCAGAAATAATAATACGATAATTGCTTCAGGCGTGCATTTTAATAATCTTACCTTCTTAAATTCGGGTGCGCATTTATGTGACCCAAATCCAAATCTCAACGGAGTCGGAATGTATTAACAACCATGGGCGCATTGATTGTGACATGGTTCGAAATTCATATAAAAAATAAATAATAATAAAAGCGGTTTTAAACTTAATGAAAGCACATAAGTAATAACATGCAATAAATCAGATATCTAGCCATTATAACAATTTAAGCGACCGTGCTAGAACCACAGGATTCGAGGGTGCCTAACACCTTCCCTCGGGTCAACAGAATTCCTTAGAATTTCTGGTTCGCAGACTTCATTTGGAAAGTCGAATATTTTCCTCGATTTGGGATTTAAGATAAACCGGTGACTTGGGACACCAAAAGCCAAACCTTTCCCAAGTGGCGACTCTGAATTAAATAAATAATCCCATTTCGAATATTGTCACTTAAATTGGAAAAAACTCCCTCGCGCATTCAACCCTTCGGGGCGGGCGCGCAAAAAGGAGGTGTGACAGCAGTCCTTTAGGAATATCCATGGGTTATGCAACCAAGTCAGTGTGGCCTACAAAGATCTGTGCCCATTCCCCGACATTCAATTGTTGGCAGGGTTCTAGATGCCAAAGTTTGATCTATACGAGGGGCACGGTGATCCAATGGCATATCTGCGAGGTTTTTGCAGTAAAATGAGAGGGGCCGGGGAAAAAGATGAGTTGTTAATAGCTCATTTTGGTCAAAGTCTAAGCGGGTTTGCACTAGAATGGTACATAAGACAGGATCCTAGCAGGTGGTACACCTGGGACGATCTGGCACAAGCCTTTGCAGGCCACTTCCAGTACAACCTTGAGATCGTCCCTGACCGTCTCACATTGCTGAAACTTGAGAAGAAGCCCGGGGAAAGCTTCCGAGACTTTGGGTTCCGCTGGAGAGATCAGGTGGCAAGAGTTGATCCTCCGATGAGAGAGGGGGAGATGGTGGACTACTTTCTGCAGACTCTGGAGCCAACTTACTTTGGTCACCTGGTGACGTCAGTTGGCAAATCTTTCAACGAAGTAGTAAAAATGGGTGGTATGATTGAAGAGGGACTTAAGTCCAACAAAATCCTGATCTATTCGACGATTAAAGCAACCACTCAGGCCATCCAGAGCGGAACGGGAGGTGCGCTCAGAAAGAAGAAAAGGGAAGATGTTGCAACAGTCGAGGCAGGAACTTGGTCCAGATCCAGAGGTCCCCCCTCACTACAAACCTAGACCCCATCACACAAATTACCCACACATTCCATACGGCCCTCCACAGCCTTACTACCCACCACAAGAGCCACATTTCTCTGTCCATCACGCCCAAACTTACACCCTGCCTCCGGCTCGCCCGCAATGGCGTGCGTTGGCTCCCCAGAATACATATCCACCTCCACAAAACACATATCCACCTCCACAAAACACATATCCACCACCAAGGGCCTACAGGAATCCTTCGGGACCAGGTTTCCGTGGGAATCAGACTTTCAGGAATGAAAGGGTGCAGAGGCAGAGAACATTCACTCCGCTGGGAGAAACCTATACTACTCTGTTCCACAAATTGAGACAGTTAGTCCTATTGAGTCCTGTGGAGCCCAAATTGCCAAATCCCCTTCCCAAAAATCTGGACCACTCGGTAAGCTGTAAATATTGTTTGGGGGCTCCCGGGCATGATACTGAGAAATGTTGGAAGTTGAAGACTGCCGTACAAGATCTTATTGACACAAATAGGATCGAGGTCCAGGAGCCAGAGGCACCTAACATCAATCAGAACCCATTGCCGGCACACCATGAAGCCCACATGATCGAACTAGTGCACGAGGGAGGGAAGCTCAAGAAGCCCTCACAAACGGTAATGATAATCCGTGCCAGTCCGAAAGAAAAGTTGATCAGTGGAAAAGCAGTAGTACAGTCAGAAAGGGTAGAAGGCAAGCCAGCGGTGGTGATGGGGAAGAGTTTGTCTGATGTTTCCAAGAATCCAGAGCTGGTCAAAGTAACGGTGCAAGGGATATCAAGCAAGGTAGTAGCCATGAAGGGGGCATGCATAGGACTAGTTGTTATCAGGCCAGTAATGCAGTTGCCGATAATTAGCGAGAAAGCTATGCCATGGAGCTACAGTCAAGTAATGGTAATGCATAAGGGGAAGGAGGTTGTGGAGGAAATATGTGAGGCACATGGGTTAACTCGTTCAGGAAGGTGTTTTTCTCCCGCAGAGTTAAGAAGGGCCAATCCAGTAGCGACAAAGAATCCAGTTACCGAGGAAGAGGCGGAAGAATTTTTAAAGAAAATGAAGGCGCAAGATTACTCCATTGTGGAGCAGTTGAGGAAGACCCCGACACAGATCTCATTGTTATCGTTGTTGATCCATTCAGATGAGCATCGCCAGGTATTGATGAAAATTCTGAATGAAGCCCATGTTCCGAATAAGATCTCTGTGAACCATCTGGAGAAAATAGCAAACAAAATTTTCGAGGTCAACAGGGTCACTTTTTCAGACGACGAGTTGCCCGTGGAGGGTACAGAACATAATAGATCCCTTTATTTAACTGTGAAGTGCGAAGACTCGGTAGTTACTCGAGTACTGATTGATAATGGGTCCAGTGCCAATATATGTCCTTTGACCACATTGAACAAACTGAAGGTCGATGGCGACAGGATTCACAAGAACAACATCTATGTTCGAGGGTTTGATGGAGGTGGTACAGACACAGTGGGTGACATCGTACTTGAATTAACAATTGGTACGGTCGAGTTCACCATGGAGTTTCAAGTGTTGGACGTGGAAGTGTCATATAATCTTCTGTTGGGGCGACCCTGGATCTACGCCGCCAAAGCAGTGCCTTCTACATTACATCAGATGGTCAAATTCGAGTGGGATAGGCAAGAGATCGTAGTACATGGGGAAGACAATGCAAGCGCCGTAAGTGATGTCGTCGTACCCTTCATAGAGACTGATGATGATAAGGGACCGTGGGTTTACCAGGATTTCGATACGGTTTTAGTGGACAAAGTTCCCGAAGGTGAAAGCATCCCACTTCCCAAAATAGCAGTTGCAACTGTCATGGTAGCCTCGGAGATATTGAAGAACGGGTTTGTGCCAGGCAAAGGTTTAGGGGCTGATCTTCAGGGTATTGTTCAGCCGGTTTCTTTGCCCAAAAATCTGGATACCTTTGGGTTGAGTTTCAAGCCTACAGCGGCGGATGTGAGACAGGCCCGCAAGTTGAAGAAAAGAGTCTGGGTCCTTCCCAAGCCAATCCCACGCCTATCAAGATCATTTGTCAGAGCAGGTATCAGAAAGTTGTCGGTCCCGAAAGTTCTCGGACTAGTGATTGGGCCAGATGGAGATTTGAATGAGGGCTTTGAAAGGCTATTCGCCAACGTCAACGTGATAGAAGCTGGAGAAGGTTCTAGTAGGGCAGATATACAGTTTGTGGGGCCTAGGGCCAATATCAACAATTGGGCAGCTACTCCCCTTCCTACCCGAAGGGAGTCTTGGTAGTAGGTTCTGGATTTTCTTTCTTGTTTTTTGGATTATTCCAGGGTTGTAATCCAGTTTTGTTTTGTATTCGGCAAAGTGTGAAACTCTGTTATCCCGTATTTTAATAAAGTGAAAGTTTTTTTTTCTTCTTATTTTCTTCTAATTTTGTTTTCTACTTTTTTCTTTCTAAAAAGTTCTCTTTATAGTGGTTCTAATGACATGGCATGCACAACGGATCTTCAACCCAGTCTAAAAAATTAATCTGATTCTGAACTAATTGTACAAGAGGTTGATTATGATGATGAATCGGAATACGATGAGGATGAAGCCTTCGAAGAGATAAACAGAGAGTTAAGCTAGTTTGAAGAGAAATCCAAGCCCAACTTAAATGACACGGAAGCCATCAATTTAGGGGATGCAAATGATATCAGGGAAACTAAAATAAGCATCCACATTGCATCAAATATCAAGGAAGAACTAATCAAGGCACTTATTGAGTTCAAAGACGTTTTTGCATGGTCGTATGATGACATGCCGGGGTTAAGCACGGATTTAGTGGTTCATAAATTGCCCATTAACCTAGTATGCCCTCCCGTCAAGCAGAAATTGAGGAAGTTCAAAATAGATATGAGTGTGAAGATTAAAGAGAAAGTAACCAAGCAGCTGCAAGCAAAGGTTATTCGGGTCACTCGATATCCTGATTGGTTGGCTAATGTGGTGCCAGTGCCGAAGAAAGATGGGAAGATCAGGGTGTGTGTCGATTACCGCAATCTAAACAGGGCAAGCCCAAAGGATAACTTTCCATTACCCAACATCCATATCTTGATCGATAATTATGCTGGACATGAGATCGGGTCTTTTGTGGATTGCTATGCTGGGTATCATCAGATTCTGATGGATGAAGAAGATGCGGAAAAGACGGCATTCATTACGCCGTGGGGGACTTATTGCTACCGGGTAATGCCATTTGGTTTGAAGAATGCTGGGGCAACGTACATGAGAGCAATGACTATTGTGTTCCATGACATGATACATAAAGAGATTGAGGTATACCTGGACGATGAGGTCATAAAATCCAAGCATCAGGAAGACCACGTAGTGGACCTAAGAAAGTTTTTCCAAAGACTTCGAAGGTATGATATTAAGCTCAACCCGGCCAAATGTGCATTTGGTGTTCCATCTGGAAAGCTGTTGGGATTCATCGTCAGTCGGCGAGGCATTGAGTTGGACCCGTCAAAGATCAAATCCATCCAAGATTTTCCACCGCCGAAGAACAAGACAAAAGTAATGAGTCTGTTGGGAAGGTTGAATTATATCAGCAGGTTTATTGCTCAACTCACAGCAACTTGTGAACCCATTTATCGGCTACTGAAGAAAGATGTTGCGGTAGATTGGACGACAGAATGTCAGGAAGCATTTGACCAAATCAAAGGATATTTATCAAATCCACCTGTGTTGGTTCCACTTGAGCCGGGAAGACCGTTAATTCTTTATCTAACAGTCCTGGAGAATTCATTTGGCTGCGTACTGGGGCAACACGACATTACAGGAAGGAAGGAGCAAGCCATCTATTATCTCAGCAAGAAGTTTACAGGCTATGAGGTTAAGTACACTCAACTCGAGAAGACATGTTGTGCCCTAACTTGGGTGGCCCAGAAATTGAAGCATTATCTGTCATCATATACTACTTGTCTCATTTCACGCTTGGATCCACTGAAGTATATTTTCCAGAAGCCTATGCCCATAGGGAGATTGGCGAAATAGCAGATATTACTCACAGAATTCGACATCGTCTATGTGACGAGGAAGGCCATGAAGGCCCAAGCATTGGCTGATCACTTGGCTGAGAATCCTGTTGATGAAGAATACGAGCCCTTGAGGACATATTTTCCTGATGAAGAAGTGATGCATATAGATGAGTTGGAAATGACCAAGGAACCAGGATGGAAACTTTTTTTCGATGGAGCCGCAAATGCGAAGGGAGTTAGAATAGGAGCAGTACTTATTTCTGAAATAGGACATCATTATCTTGTTACGGCTCAGCTGCATTTCTATTGTACCAACAACATGGCTGAGTATGAGGCATGCATTTTGGGTCTACGGCTAGCTGCAGACATGGATGTCCATGACGTCTTGGTCTTAGGAGACTCGGACCTCCTGGTGCATCAGATTTAGGGTGAATGGGAAACAAGGGATTTGAAGCTCATACCATATCGACAATGTTTGCATGATCTGAGCAAGCGATTTCGATCAGTGGAGTTTAGACAAATCCCAAGAGTTCATAATGAGATTGCCGATGCTTTGGCCACCTTAGCATTAATGTTGCACCACCCAGATAAAATTCATGTTGACTCATTGCATATCCAGATTCGTGATCAGCATGCTTATTGCAACATGATAGAGGAAGAAATGGATGGCGAGCCATGGTTTTATGATGTCAAGGAATACCTCAGGATGGGGATATACCTAGAGAAGGCCACCGGAGATCAAAAGAGAGCCATTCGGCGATTGGTAAATGGATTTTTTCTCAGTGGAGGAGTGTTGTACAAAAGAACACCATATTTGGGATTGATGAGATGTATAGATGCTAGTCAAGCCGCGACAGTTATGATAGAGGTACATGCTGGAGTTTGTGGGCCACATATGAGCGGATATGTATTGGCAAAGAAGATTCTTCGAGCAGGGTACTATTGGCTCACTATGGAGCGTGATTGTATCAGTTTCGTGCGGAAATGCCATCAGTGTCAGATACACGAAGATCTGATTCATTCTCCACCGACAGAATTGCATACAATGTCAGCACCATGGCTATTTGTTGCCTGGGGCATGGATGTCATTGGACCTATTGAGCCGGCAGCTACCAACGGTCATAGGTTCATTCTGGTGACCATCGATTAGTTCACTAAGTGGGTTGAAGCTAAAACTTTCAAGTCGGTAACCAAGAAGGCAGTGGTAGATTTTGTTCATTCCCATATCATCTGTAGATTTGGGATCCCGAAAGTGATCATCACGGATAATGGTGCTAATCTTAACAGCGGTTTGATGAAAAAAGTATGTCAACAGTTCAAGATTACACACCATAATTCCACACCATATCATCCCAAGGCGAATGGAGCAGTTGAGGTAGCCAACAAAAATATAAAGAAGATACTTCGGAAAATGGTAGAAGGTTCGAGGTAATGGCATGAAAAAATTACCATTTGCATTGTTGGGTTATCGCACCACTGTTCGTACTTTAGTAGGTGCAACTCCTTATTTATTGGTATATGGAATTGAAGCAGTGATACCGGCGAAAGTTGAAATCCCGTCCCTTCGGATTGTCGCTGAAGCTGAGATTGATGATGATGAGTGGGTCAAAACTCGTCTGGAGCAGTTGAACTTGATTGATGAAAAAAGATTGACAACTATGTATCATGGCCAGTTGTATCAAAGGAGAATGGCAAGAGCCTACAACAAGAAGGTGCGCCCCAGAAAATTTGAAGTGGGGCAGCAGGTGTTGAAACGAATCCTGCCACATCAGGCCGAAGCAAAGGGCAAGTTCGCCCCGAATTGGCAAGGGCCATTCATTGTAACCAGAGTGTTGTCCAATGGCGCTTTATGTTTAATAGATATCGAAGGGAAATGCGTCGACATGGATATCAATTCTGACGCAGTTAAGAGATATTATGTATGATTTCTTTTAATTGTAATTGTTGTTTGTTTGCATTTGGCATGGTATCGGAGATTGAAATGACGGAGGCAATTTGTTCTTCCATCCAAACACTTCAACCTTTGCTTCCCCTTGTGAGCCTTATTTATTCTTTCATACCCCTCTTTTGGAATCAGTAATGAAAATGAAAGAAAAAGATAAGAGAAAAATAATGATAATAAAGACAAAAGAAAAGTCACAAGAAAAACAAAGGAATTGGGAACTACGTTTGACCTGATTCCTCAAAAAGGATACGTAGGCGCCTCACGCCTCGGTCATAGTGTAATAAAAATAAAAATCCCCAAGCAAGAAATTGGGGCAGAAGGTGTGTTTGTAATTTTGGGAAGGAAGTTTGATTCCAAGAGTTGTAATGTTGTACCCATCAAAATTATTTTGAACCTTTTTGATACCCCTTTTCTTTTAGCCATACACAAAAACCCATATTGATGTCCAAAAAAAGATCTCCCGATCAGTATCCGAGAAGTACCAAGTCATGCAAACGGAAGTCGGGAATAACACTCTGATTTACAGCAGAGAAGAGGATTATAAGCTGGAAATGAATTGGTAGCCAAAAGAATACCCAGCAGAGAGAGTCATATCGGTAACACTCTAATCCCCAGCTGGAAAAAATAAAATAAAATGAGAGAGTCTTATCGGTGAAAACCTCCACAGGCACCATAAGGTGACGTAAGTTGAGAGAAACAAAACGAGAGAGTGTTATCGGTGAAAACCTTCACAGGCACCATAAGGCGACGGGAGTTGAGAGAAATGAGTGAAAACCCCTCGAAGGGCACTATAAGGCGACAAAACAAGATTGGCGGAAAGGATCCGCATTTGGTGAAGAGTTGAGTGACTGTTTATCCCCAGCAAGATGAGGTCATCCGAAAGATTGATTGATACAAATAGACTGGGTTGATTAATCGGGAATGCACGACATGATCGTTGGGATTGGTTATATCATTCAGATAAGTTCTTTTCTTTTCCCCAACATTTATTCAGAAAGACTTCTTCTTTTTCTATCTTTTGAAATCATCACTTTTTCATTTCTTGGTTTAAAGACTTTATCCCCCTAGCAGTTTGTTTTAAAAAAAAAGGATTTTCAGAGCTTATTACCAGTTGTCAAGATGGTGCAAAAACACAATGTGGATATGATGGGCCAAAGATAATGCAATGGAACGAGAAAGATGTTCGTTGCAAGACCAAATGATGGATTGGTCTAGGATTTCGGGGAGAGTATGGAGAAAAGTGGGAAGCAACAATTGGTGAATAAAGAATCGTCAAGAAACAAGAGCATCCCTGGCAGATTATCGACCAAGTTCCAAGAGAGTCGGACAACACGGAGCAGGGAAAGAAGAGGAGGAAAACCATCCCCAGCAGGAATATCATCCCCAACAAATAATCTCATCCCCAACAAGTTTTGTTAATGTAGTGGAACACAAAGCTGGGAAAGAAGAAAGAAAAAACCATCCCCATCAGGAGTGGCATGACCATTCACCACGTTTTAAACTAACAAAATTTTTTTCTTTGATTTGAAGCAGGGACATGAAATGTTATAGATGATGAAAAGATATCATGATACAAGAAAGATTGTCAAACTGGGGCAGAAAATTTTCTTTCATTTTGAAAATTTTCTGGAAGTTCGGTACCCACTTGGGGAAGAAGCAAGATAACACAAGTTTGGGGAAAAATGGTATCCCCCGCAGTTTTCAGAAGAAGGACAAACAAGTTATAAAGGAAGCAATTTTGGAAGGAAGATAACATAAGTCTTAAGGGAAGTAGTTCCAGTGGAAGGAAAGCACCAGCTTTAAGGGAAGTAGTCTTTGAAGGAGGAAAATAACATATTTTTGAATAAAACACTGGTGTTATCCCCAGCAGTTTTCAGAGGAATGAAATACCAGTTTTGAGGGAAGCAGTTCTAAAAAAAGATAATTTTAAGTTAGAAGAAAAATGGTTTAGGAGGCAAGAAGGAGCAGCAACAATAAAACGCATTGCTTAGAAGATTGAAGTCAGGAGCCCGCCTGGAGAATAGAGGTGTTATATTTTTAAGTTGTTGAAGTCAGGAGCCCGTCTGGAGAATGGAGGTGTTATATTTTTAAGTCATTGTTGAAGTCAGGAGCTTGCTTGGAGAATGGAGGTGTTATATTTTTGAGTTGTAGTCGAAGTCAGGAGCCCGCCTGGAGAACATAGGTGTTATATTTTTAAGAAGTTGTTGAAGTCAGGAGCCCGCTTGGAGAATGGAGGTGTTATGTATTTAAGAAATTTTTGAGGTCAGGAACCCGCCTGAAAAATGGAGGTGTTATGTTTTAAAGAAATAGTCGAAGTCAGGAGCCCGCCTAGAGAATGGAGGTGTTATGTCTTTAAGAAATTGTTGAAGTCAGGAGCCCGCTTGGAGAATGGAGGTGTTATGTCTTTAAGAAGTTATTGAAGTCAGGAGTCCGCCTGGAGAATGGAGGTGTTATGCCTTTAAGAAATTGTTGAGGACAAGAGCCCGCCTGGAGAACAGAGGTGTTATATTTTTAAGAAGTTGTTGAAGTCAGGAGCCGCCTGGAGAATGGAGGTGTTATGTTTTTAAGAAATTGTTGAGGTCAGGAACCCGCCTGAAAAATGGAGGTGTTATGTTTTTAAGAAATAGTTGAAGTCAGGAGCCCGCCTGGAGAATGGAGGTGTTATGTCTTTAAGAAGTTGTTGAATTCAAGAGCCCGCTTGGAGAACAGAGGTGTTACATTTTAAGAAGTTGTCGAAGTCAGGAGCCCGCCTGGAGAATGGAGGTATTATCTCTAAATTGTTTATTGAAGTCAAGAACCCACCTGGAGAATGGAGGTGTTATATTTTTTAAGTCATAATTGAAGTCAGGAGCCCGCCTGGAGAATGGAGGTGTTATGTCTTTAAGAAATTGTTGAGGACAAGAGCCCGCCTGGAGAACAGAGGTGTTATATTTTTAAGAAGTTGTTGAAGTCAGGAGCCCGCCTGGAGAATGGAGGTGTTATGTTTTTAAGAAATTGTTGAGGTCAGGAACCCGCCTAAAAAATGGAGGTGTTATGTTTTTAAGAAATAGTTGAAGTCAGGAGCCCGCCTGGAGAATGGAGGTGTTATGTCTTTAAGAAGTTGTTGAATTCAAGAGCCCGCCAGGAGAACAGAGGTGTTACATTTTAAGAAGTTGTCGAAGTCAGGAGCCCGCCTGGAGAATGGAGGTATTATCTCTAAATTGTTTATTGAAGTCAGGAACCCGCCTGGTTAATGGAGGTGTTATATTTTTTAACTCATAATTGAAGTCAGGAGCCCGCCTGGAGAATGGAGGTGTTATATTTTTAAGTCGTTGTTGAAGTCAGGAGCCCGCCTGGAGAATGGAGGTGTTATATTTTTAAGTTGTGTTGGAAGTTAGGAGCCAGCCTGGAGAATGGAGGTGTTATATTTTTGAGTTGTAGTCGAAGTCAGAAGCCCACCTGGAGAACATATGTGTTATATTTTTAAGTTGTTGAAGTCAGGAGCCCGCCTGGAGAATGGAGGTGTTATGTCTTTAAGAAATTGTTGAGTACAAGAGTCCGCCTGGAGAATGGAGGTATTATATTTTTAAGAAGTAGCTGAAGTCAGGAGCCCGCCTGTAGAACGGAGGTTGTTATATTTGAAGTTGATGAAGTCAGGAGCCCGCCTGTAGAACGGAGGTTGTTATATTTTAAGATAAAGGAGTCAGGAGCCCACCTGTAGAATGGAGGTTGTTATATTTTAAGATAAAGAAGTCAAGAGCCCGCCTGTAGAACGGAGGTTGTCATATTTTAAGTTGAAGGAGTCAGGAGCCCGCCTGTAGAACGGAGGTTGTTATATTTTAAGTTGAAGAAGTCAGGAACTGGGGCAGAAGGTGTGTTTGTAATTTTGGGAAGGAAGTTTGATTCCAAGAGTTGTAATGTTGTACCCATCAAAATTATTTTGAACCTTTTTGATACCCCTTTTCTTTTAGCCATACACAAAAACCCATATTGATGTCCAAAAAAAGATCTCCCGATCAGTATCCGAGAAGTACCAAGTCATGCAAACGGAAGTCGGGAATAACACTCTGATTTACAAGCAGAGAAGAGGATTATAAGCTGGAAATGAATTGGTAGCCAAAAGAATACCCAGCAGAGAGAGTCATATCGGTAACACTCTAATCCCCAGCTGGAAAAAATAAAATAAAATGAGAGAGTCTTATCGGTGAAAACCTCCACAGGCACCATAAGGTGATGTAAGTTGAGAGAAACAAAACGAGAGAGTGTTATCGGTGAAAACCTTCACAGGCACCATAAGGCGACGGGAGTTGAGAGAAATGAGTGGAAACCCTCTCGAAGGGCACTATAAGGCGACAAAACAAGATTGGCGGAAAGGATCCGCATTTGGTGAAGAGTTGAGTGACTGTTTATCCCCAGCAAGATGAGGTCATCCGAAAGATTGATTGATACAAATAGACTGGGTTGATTAATCGGGAATGCACGACATGATCGTTGGGATTGGTTATATCATTCAGATAAGTTCTTTTCTTTTCCCCAACATTTATTCAGAAAGACTTCTTCTTTTTCTATCTTTTGAAATCATCACTTTTTCATTTCTTGGTTTAAAGACTTTATCCCCCTAGCAGTTTGTTTTAAAAAAAAAGGATTTTCAGAGCTTATTACCAGTTTCTAAGATGGTGCAAAAACACAATGTGGATATGATGGGCCAAAGATAATGCAATGGAACGAGAAAGATGTTCGTTGCAAGACCAAATGATGGATTGGTCTAGGATTTCGGGGAGAGTATGGAGAAAAGTGGGAAGCAACAATTGGTGAATAAAGAATCGTCAAGAAACAAGAGCATCCCTGGCATATTATCGACCAAGTTCCAAGATAGTCGGACAACACGGAGCAGGGAAAGAAGAGGAGGAAAACCATCCCCAGCAGGAATATCATCCCCAACAAATAATCTCATCCCCAACAAGTTTTGTTAATGTAGTGGAACACAAAGCTGGGAAAGAAGAAAGAAAAAACCATCCCCATCAGGAGTGGCACGACCATTCACCACGTTTTAAACTAACAAAAATTTTTTCTTTGATTTGAAGCAGGGACATGAAATGTTATAGATGATGAAAAGACATCATGATACAAGAAAGATTGTCAAACTGGGGCAGAAAATTTTCTTTCATTTTGAAAATTTTCTGGAAGTCCGGTACCCACTTGGGGAAGAAGCAAGATAACACAAGTTTGGGGAAAAATGGTATCCCCCGCAGTTTTCAGAAGAAGGACAAACAAGTTATAAAGGAAGCAATTTTGGAAGGAAGATAACATAAGTCTTAAGGGAAGTAGTTCCAGTGGAAGGAAAGCACCAGCTTTAAGGGAAGTAGTCTTTGAAGGAGGAAAATAACATATTTTTGAATAAAACACCGGTGTTATCCCCAGCAGTTTTCAGAGGAATGAAATACCAGTTTTGAGGGAAGCAGTTCTAAAAAAAGATAATTTTAAGTTAGAAGGAAAATGGTTTAGGAGGCAAGAAGGAGCAGCAACAATAAAACGCATTGCTTAGAAGATTGAAGTCAGGAGCCCGCCTGGAGAATAGAGGTGTTATATTTTTAAGTTGTTGAAGTCAGGAGCCCGTCTGGAGAATGGAGGTGTTATATTTTTAAGTCATTGTTGAAGTCAGGAGCTTGCTTGGAGAATGGAGGTGTTATATTTTTGAGTTGTAGTCGAAGTCAGGAGCTCGCCTGGAGAACAGAGGTGTTATATTTTTAAGAAGTTGTTGAAGTCAGGAGCCCGCCTGGAGAATGGAGGTGTTATGTTTTTAAGAAATTGTTGAGGTCAGGAACCCGCCTGAAAAATGGAGGTGTTATGTTTTAAAGAAATAGTCGAAGTCAGGAGCCCGCCTAGAGAATGGAGGTGTTATGTCTTTAAGAAATTGTTGAAGTCAGGAGCCCGCTTGGAGAATGGAGGTGTTATGTCTTTAAGAAGTTATTGAAGTCAGGAGTCCGCCTGGAGAATGGAGGTGTTATGCCTTTAAGAAATTGTTGAGGACAAGAGCCCGCCTGGAGAACAGAGGTGTTATATTTTTAAGAAGTTGTTGAAGTCAGGAGCCGCCTGGAGAATGGAGGTGTTATGTTTTTAAGAAATTGTTGAGGTCAGGAACCCGCCTGAAAAATGGAGGTGTTATGTTTTTAAGAAATAGTTGAAGTCAGGAGCCCGCCTGGAGAATGGAGGTGTTATGTCTTTAAGAAGTTGTTGAATTCAAGAGCCCGCTTGGAGAACAGAGGTGTTACATTTTAAGAAGTTGTCGAAGTCAGGAGCCCGCCTGGAGAATGGAGGTATTATCTCTAAATTGTTTATTGAAGTCAGGAACCCACCTGGAGAATGGAGGTGTTATATTTTTTAAGTCATAATTGAAGTCAGGAGCCCGCCTGGAGAATGGAGGTGTTATGTCTTTAAGAAATTGTTGAGGACAAGAGCCCGCCTGGAGAACAGAGGTGTTATATTTTTAAAAAGTTGTTGAAGTCAGGAGCCCGCCTGGAGAATGAAGGTGTTATGTTTTTAAGAAATTGTTTAGGTTAGGAACCCGCCTAAAAAATGGAGGTGTTATGTTTTTAAGAAATAGTTGAAGTCAGGAGCCCGCCTGGAGAATGGAGGTGTTATGTCTTTAAGAAGTTGTTGAATTCAAGAGCCCGCTTGGAGAACAGAGGTGTTACATTTTAAGAAGTTGTCGAAGTCAGGAGCCCGCCTGGAGAATGGAGGTATAATCTCTAAATTGTTTATTGAAGTCAGGAACCCGCCTGGTTAATGGAGGTGTTATATTTTTTAACTCATAATTGAAGTCAGGAGCCCGCCTGGAGAATGGAGGTGTTATATTTTTAAGTCGTTGTTGAAGTCAGGAGCCCGCCTGGAGAATGGAGGTGTTATATTTTTAAGTTGTGTTGGAAGTTAGGAGCCAGCCTGGAGAATGGAGGTGTTATATTTTTGAGTTGTAGTCGAAGTCAGAAGCCCACCTGGAGAACATATGTGTTATATTTTTAAGTTGTTGAAGTCAGGAGCCCGCCTGGAGAATGGAGGTGTTATGTCTTTAAGAAATTGTTGAGTACAAGAGTCCGCCTGGAGAATGGAGGTATTATATTTTTAAGAAGTAGCTGAAGTCAGTAGCCCGCCTGTAGAACGGAGGTTGTTATATTTGAAGTTGATGAAGTCAGGAGCCCGCCTGTAGAACGGAGGTTGTTATATTTTAAGATAAAGGAGTCAGGAGCCCATCTGTAGAATGGAGGTTGTTATATTTTAAGATAAAGAAGTCAAGAGCCCGCCTGTAGAACGGAGGTTGTCATATTTTAAGTTGAAGGAGTCAGGAGCCCGCCTGTAGAACGGAGGTTGTTATATTTTAAGTTGAAGAAGTCAGGAGCCTGCCTGTTAGAACGGAGGTTATTATATTTTAAGTTAAAGGAGTCAGGAGCCCGTCTGTAGAACGGAGGTTGTCATATTTTAAGTTGAAGGAGTCAGGAGCTCGCATGTAGAACGGAGGTTGTTATATTTTAAGTTGAAAAAGTCAGGAGCATGCCTGTTAGAACGGAGGTTGTTATATTTTAAGTTAAAGGAGTCAGGAGCCCGCCTATAGAACGGAGGTCATCATATTTTAAGTTGAAGGAGTCAGGAGCCCGCCTGTAGAATGGAGGTGTTTACTTTAAAGTTGCTGTTGAAGTCAGGAGCCCGCCTGGAGAATAGAGTCTGATTTATTTGCAAAGTCGCTATTGGAGTCAAGAGCCCGCCTGTAGAATAAAGGAGTACACATTCAAGTTGAAGTCAGGAGCCCGCCTGCAGAACAGAGGAATACATTTCAAGATCAAGTCAGAAGACAGTAATGCGGAGGGTTACAACAAAAATTACCCCCAGCATGAATCCCATCACAGAAATCAGAAAGAAGACTACAAGAACAAGTTGGAGATAGATAAGATTTTGTAATTCCTAGTTTAAGTCTATCTTCTTGTTTTCTTTTGGCACGGTGTAATAAGGAGATCGAAAAGCAGTAGCAACAGCATGCAGCAGCAGTAACAGCAAAAATGTAGTCCCATGGTAGTCCCAGCTACCAAAACTTCCCGAACTACATTAACTTGATTCCCTTTTAGCAGGGGATATGTAGGAAACCTGTGAAGCAAAGGTTCGGTTAAATATTTTCAAAAATGCTTCACACGGAGTATTCCAACGGGCAAAAAATCGCTCGTATCCGCACACTTTATCTTTGCACGAAAACTCTTTGTGTTTTCGGACAAAGAGGGGCAGCTGTGAGCACGTGATTTTTGCTTCACGAAAACTACTCCAAAAGAAATCGAAAAATAAAACAAATTGCCTTTGGGTACAATTTTGAGAATTTTGCGTGACATTTTGGATAATTATTTTTGTTTGTGAATGTTTACCTTGTTTTAATTAATTGAAAAATACCAAAATACATGTTGCATTCATATTTAGGATTTAATTATGCATTTTTGAATTAATTAAACCATGTCCTATTTTAAAGAATGAAAATCACAAAAATATGAATTTTTGGTAGCTTTGTCATTTTTATTGTTTAATTGTGTGATTTTATTTTAATCAATGTTTGATCTTGTGTGTTAATTATTTTTGTGTGTTAATTGTGTAATTAATATCTTTTTAAAATAATCTTGGTTTTACAATTTAATTTAGGAATTTTGGTTTTTAGGAATTAAAAGAAAATGAAAGGAAAAAGAAAAGAGTGAAAAATTGGACCAAATCGGAACTGGGCCAATTTCAAATGCAAAATCAGGCCCAAATCATATCAAACGATCCAATCCAATAAGCCTGGTCTCTCAGACAGTCCAAACGACGTCGTTTCGGCGCCTCAGATCTAAGCCGTTGATTTGTTTCCATCAGACGGCTCAGTTCAACCTAGCATTATTTGAAACGACGCCGTTTTAGGCAAGTTGATCCGATCCATCCATTCCCAATGATCTAACGTTCCCAGCCTTCCCCCATAACCCGGTCCCTTTCAACCCGGGTCGACCCAGTCTCGATGCATGACCAAACGTCACCGTTTCCTTTAAGTGAATTGATCCAGGCCGTTGATCGTGCTTGATCCAACGGCCAAGATTAAACCACCCCTTCCGTATATAACCCTAATCCCTTACCCCACGCCCCAAACCAAACCCCCCTCACCCCATCGTCTCTCTCAAGCTCAGAGACGGACCAGACCCAAACCCTAGCCGCCATTGTTACATCTCCGCCTGAAACCCGGCGGCGACAACGCCGCCGGTCACCAAATTAACACCCCTAAGACATCTGACCACCCTCGTTACAGATCCGCTAACCGTTTGTCTCGAATCAACCTCCAGCTTCTCGAATCTTCAATCGAAGATTTGAGCAGAACCTAAACCTACCCCAACCAATCCCAAACTCATACCGGACATCTCCCTAACCTCCCTCGTCACCAAACCACCGTTGGTTTGGTTCGAATCAGACCAAAATCGTTCGAACCCCCAAGAACCCTAGAAAATCAAAGGTTGAAATCTGTCCAAATTAAAGGAAGTTGGGTGTCCAGTGGACCTTAGTCGAAGTTTTCTCAGTTGAGAACACTCAATTAAGGTCCGTTCGACCTCAATTAAAGGTCTGAGTCAGAGTCCAAGTCAGGGTCATCCAGTTTCTGAGTTCGGAGGTATTTCTTTTGTTTCCCTGTTTGTTTTTCATGTTTCGTTGTTTGTTTGTTAAGATGAGTTCAAATTCATCTTTTATCGATTACTCTTTTCTTTCTCCAATCAGACCTTTTATTTGGTCCAATTTTATCATTGCTTCTGTTTGTTGTCGATTGTTATATGTTATAATTTGTGTAATCGATTGAATAAGTGTCGTCGATTAGTCTTGTATGCTTGAATGTTAGATTAGCATGATAATAGTTTAATTTTTGGTTTATTCCAGTAGGTTTACCCTCCTGTTTATTTTCTGTTCTAATTTTGTGTTGAAATAAGCTTGTTGGTATCATTTGTTTCAAATTGTTCCATTTTCCCTTTCTCATTGTTATTCACCATGTTTTTTTCATATAAGTCAGTTTGTTTTCATTCAGTATGTTGACAATGTTCATTTGTTCTTGTTTAGGTTTAATTTAGAAGTGTGTTAGTTTAATCACTGAAACTTTATTTTGATGATATTTGGTCTGAATTGAGTTTCAAGCTTAAATTGTGATTTGAGTTTGATGAATCTTAATGTTGTTTTGATATGAATCTGATCTTGAATGTTGATATGAATCTGACCATGATGAACTGATTCCTAAGTGTTGTCAATTGGGAGTTAGTCTCATATGATTTGATTAGTCAATTGTTAGGATTTCTCACTTAAGATTGGTTATAGCTGCTATAGTTTGGTTAATTGATTAGGAGGATTGGATATAGCTGATGGGGTAGAATGGTAATTTCAGTAATTTCAGGGACTTTAGGAGGGTATTTTGGGATTGAAAGGTTTGAAATTGGTTTAAGTTGAATGTTCTGACAGTAGGGTACTAAAGTACCATTAAACTAATGAATTGTTTAAATGCTAATGGGGAACAAAACATAATAGTGGGGGGAAGGTTGAAAGGAAATGGACTAAGAAATAGGTGCCCATACCTATTTGAATTTAAATAAAGGGAAGGACAAGGGATAATGGGAAAAAGATACTCTAGTGGGGAACAAGTGAATTAAAAGGAGAACAAAACATGTAGTAGTGGGGAGAAATACTTTCTTAATTAGCTAAGTGCTCCTTAAAGCTGGAAAGGGGCTGAGGTTTGGTTAAGTGTCAAAAAACAGAAAAGGGGCTGGTTTTTGGAGAAGAAAAATCAGTTCTCTTTCAGTTTTTTTTCCAGAGAGTCTAGACTGGATTTTGACATCAGAAATTCAGAGTTTAAGAGTGAAATACAAGCTGAGTTTTTACCCTAAAGAGTTCAATAGGTTGAGAGCTAAATACTGAAAAGTGAGGTCTTCTTTACTACTAAAAATCAGGATCAGTTTGTTACTGTTTAATTGAGGTTCTAAGTGTCTTTATTTGAGAATCTGAAGAACAGAAATCAGAAAATCTACTCTCCTGTCTCATTTCTGAATACATTCTATTCCTGTCTGTGAACTGCTTGGTATTTCTGGTTTCACTCCTGGGTTTTTGGACTGCTTGTGTTGGGTGTTATTTCTGCTGTGTGTTCTGGGCTGAACTGGTTGTGTTCGTGGCTATTTGAACTCCAAATTTATTGTTGCTATGTTGCATACTACTCTGCCGATCTTCTTCTTCTTGTATTCCAATACCAGGTACACTACCCTGAACCACATTGATGTAAGCTCGTTGAAGTTTGAAATGAAATGTTCGAACACATTTATTGTTCAACTGAGGGTTGCCTGCATTTTAATTGATAGTAGATTAGATATTTTCCTGTTATATAGATGATAGTTATGTGTATAATCAAGACTGTTTCTTAAGGTGGGTTATCTGTTAAACATTGTATAACATTGAACTGTTAAATTGAACCCTTGGAATGGCATGAAGTGTAGTCAGTTCAATAGGTTTGTGAAATGGGATTGTTGAATCAGTTTGGAGAAACTCGATTGTCATCAGTAATAGATGGATCTAGATTAATGTCAGATTAAAAGGGTAATGAACTTGTAATAGGATTTCAATTCATGAGCTGATCTAGTAATATTCATCCTACTCGCTAGTAATTTTATCATTAATCATGCTAGTGTATTAGGATGTCTTCGTTTGAATAACAGTTTCTGAATTCGATAGTAAGCAAAACCTGAATTGTTGTCGGTAGATCAGTGTTGAAATCAATTAAAAGTCAGGAAAAGAAAGGCTCATTTACATTAAATCAGCTCATTAAAACCCATAATTCGTAATAGATAATGGGTATGATGAATTGGTTTAGGAATTTTGGAGTTCATATCTGTCAATTAAAATGAAGGTATGCATTGTCGTTGAGGTGCGTCATCGTTAAGTTGTCGGTTCGAACAACAAAAGCTGGGACATTGCACGCTTGTAAATTAGTTAGGCCTTTTTCTCTATCTTTAGAGACAAAAGTAAATAGAGAACCATAGCCGCTTTAGGATATCCTTAAAATAAACGAGGTGTGCCTTGCCTAATACGTTGCAAACTGCGGGGCCCTCAATAGGTACTTTTGATAAACACTTAGGTTTCGGGATATGCCGTCTTAGCAAATTTCGCGGCATTCTCAAAATAATAACGCGTTAGCATCTTTAGGCGCGTATTAATAATGTTACCTCCATAAACTCGGGTGCACATTTATGTGACCTAAAGCCAAATCTTAACGAAGTTGGAACGTATCGAAATTTGCGGGTACATTTATGTGGCGCAATTCGAGATGCATTCTCACGACGTTGCAATTCTTTAAATAATAAATGATAAAAGCGGTTCAAGGTTAAAATTGGTACATAGGTTCAAAATGTATTAAAATCAGATAAACAAGCCAAATATGACAGTTGAGCGACCGTGCTAGAACCACAGAACTCGGGAATGCCTAACACCTTCTCTCGGGTTAATAGAATTCCTTTTTCGGATTTCTGGTACGCAGACTGTAATACAGAGTCAATCTTTTTCTCAATTCGGGATTCAACCGGTGACTTAGGACACCATAAATCTCCCAAGTGGCAACTCTAAATTAAATAATAAATCCCGTTTCGATTGTCCTTTAATTGGAAAAACTCCCTTTTACGCTCTTTGCGGGGGCGCAGGTAAAAAAGGAGGTGTGATAACATTAAAACCTCTTAGACAAATAAACCTAAAGGAAAGTGAAATGCAATGACATTGCAGGTTAAGGATAAGAGGAATCCAAAACCAGATAACTGCTACAAAGGGAAAAAGAAAAAGAAAAAGAAAAAGAAACTTATCTGAGTGGAACAGCTGGTACCAATGATCATGACATGTATTTCGGACTAATCGGCCCAATCTGTCCAACCATCAACTTTCAGTTATCGTACTTTGTTGCCCCAGAATTTCCATGACCTGATTACTTTACCCAAACCTTGACCTTGTGCATTCTACGGTGCCTTGAAAGGTTTTCACCAGCAGACCTCTTTCATTCGTTCATCTCTCAACTCACTTTTGCCTTACGGTGCCCGTGAGGGTTTTCACCAATAAGACTCTCTCATTTTTCTCTCAACTCTCGTCGCCTTACGGTGCCTGTGAAGGTTTTCACCAAAAGACTCTCTCATTTTTATTTTTCTCAACTCCCATTGCCTTACGGTGCCTGTGAAGGTTTTCACCAATAAGACTCTCTCATTTTTATTTTTCCTGCTTGAACCAGAGTGTTGCCCCTGACATGAATTACATTTACCTGCTTGACTTGGCATTTCTCGAAGACTGATCAGAAGGTCTTTCTTTGGACCGTAATGTAGGCTTCTGGCTAGGGTTAGAAGGAAAGGGTATAAAAGGCTCAAAACAATTCAAATGAGTTAAAGTTACAACTTTCGGAATCAGGTTTCTCACAACAACCACAACTTCTGCCCCAGTTTCTTGCATGGGGGACTTTTGGATTTTTGTTTTGATGAGACCGAACCATGAGGCTGCCTACGTATCCTTAAAAGGAATCAGGTCGAACGTAGTTCATGTCATAGAAATTACTTTGTTGTTGTGATTTTCTCTTTTCTCTTTCTTTTCTTTCTCTTTTTTTCTTTCTTTTTCTCTTTTTGTTGTTTTTTTTCTTTTCATTCTTATCTTTATCTTTTCATTCTTTCTTTCTCTTTTTCTCTTTTTTTTTCTTTACTTATCTTTTGCGCTTTGCGTTTATGAACTTTGCTACCGATTCCAAAAGAGGGGAAAGAAAGAAAATAAATAAGGCTCAAAAGGGGTGATGAGGGATCAAGTGTTTAGATAGCAGAACAAAACGTCTTCGTCATTTCAATCTTCAAAATATGCCAAATACAACCAAGTACAATCAAACAAAGAAATCATACATAGTATCTCTTGACCGCATCGGAATTGATAGCCATTTCTACACATTTCCCTTCCACATCTGTCAAATATAGCGCGCCATTGGACAACACCCTATTTACGACAAATGGCCCCTGCCAGTTTGGGGCAAACTTTCCTTTTGCTTCAGCCTGATGAGGCAAGATACATCTCAACACTAACTGACCCACTTCGAACTTCCGTGGACGTACCTTCTTGTTATATGCTCTCCCATTCTTTGTTGGTATAGTTGACTGTGACATACTGCTGCCAATCTCTTTTCATTAATCAGACTTAATTGCTCCAAGCGGGGTTTGACCCATTCAACGTCATCAATTTCTGCCTCAACGACAATCCAAAGGGATGGGATTTCAATTTCTGCGGGTATTACCGCCTCCGCACCATACACCAATAAATAAAGGGTGGCCCCTACTGAAGTACGGACTGTAGTGCGATAACCCAGCAATGCAAACGGCAACTTTTCATGCCACTGTCTAGAACCTTCCACCATTTTTCGAAGTATCTTCTTTATATTCTTGTTGGCTGCCTCGATTGCTCCATTCGCCTTAGGGCAGTATGGGGTGGAATTGCGATGTATAATCTTAAACCGCTGACATGTCTCTATCATCAGATGACTGTTGAGATTAGTGCCATTGTCCGTGATGATTACTTTCGGAATCCCAAACCGACAGATGATATTTGAATGCACAAAATCAACCACTGCTTTCTTGGTCACAGATTTGAAAGTTTTTGCTTCAACCCACTTGGTAAAATAATCAATGACTACCAGAATAAACCTGTGTCCGTTTGATGCTGCTGGCTCGATTGGCCCAATGACATCCACGCCCCAAGCAACAAAGGGCCATGGTGCCGACATTGTATGTAATTCAGATGGTGGAGAATGAATCAAATCTCCATGCACTTGGCACTGATGACATTTACGCACAAAACTGATGCAATCCCGTTCCATAGTGAGCCAGTAATAACTTGCTCGGAGAATCTTCTTTGCCAGAATATACCCACTCATATGCGGTCCGCAAACTTCGGAGTGTACCTCAGTCATGATAACTGTGGCTTGTCTGGCATCTATGCATCTTAGCAATCCAAGGTGTGGAGTTCTTTTGTATAACACCCCTCCACTGAAGAAAAATTCGCTTGTCAATCGTCGAATTGTTCTTTTTTGATCACTAGTGGCCTGTACCGGATATACCCCCATCCGGAGGTATTCTTTGATATCATGGAACCATGGCTCCCCATCAAGTTCTTCTTCTACCATATTACAATAAGCATGCTGATCACAGACCTGAATCTGCAAAGGGTCCACATAAACCTTATCTGGATGATATAACATTGATGCCAGAGTGGCCAAAGCATCGTCGACTTCATTATGTATTCTTGGGATATGCCTGAACTCTATTGACTGAAATCGTTGACAAAGATCATGCAAACACTGTCTGTACGGTATGAATTTCAGATCCCGTGTTTCCCATTCTCCCTAAATTTGGTGCACCAGGAGGTCCAAGTCACCCAAGACCAAAACTTCCTGGACACCCATATCCACAACTAACCTCAAACCCAAAATACATGCCTCGTACTCAGCCATGTTGTTGGTACAGTAAAAAAGAAGTTGAGCCGTAACAGGGTAGTGCTGCCCTATCTCAGAAATAAGTACCGCTCCTATCCCCACGCCCTTCATGTTTGCGGCTCCATCAAAGCAAAGTTTCCATCCAAGCTTCTCGACTTGTTCCAACTCATCAATGTGTATCACCTCTTTATCAGGGAAATAAGTTTTCAAAGGTTCATAATCTTCATCAACCGGGTTCTAGGCCTAATGGTCCGCCAAGACCTGTGCTTTCATTGCAGTTCGAGTCATGTAGACAATGTCAAACTCTGTGAGCAGGATCTGCCACTTTGCAAGCCTCCCTGTGGGCATAGGCTTCTGAAAGATATACTTCAATGGATCCAAGCGAGATATGAGATAGGTAGTGTAAGATGACAAATAATGTTTCAGCTTCTGCGCCACCCAAGTTAGGGCGCAACATGTCCTCTCAAGCTGAGTGTACTTGACCTCGTACGGTGTGAATTTCTTGCTGAGATAATATATGGCCTGCTCCTTCTTGCCAGTGATATCATGTTGACCCAATACACAACCAAATGAATTGTCCAATACCGTCAAATATAGAATCAAAGGTCGCCCTGGTTCTGGCGGGACCAACATGGGTGGATTTGACAAATACCCCTTTATCTTATCAAATGCCTCCTGACATTCATCTATCCACTTGACCGCAGCGTCTTTCTTTAACAACTTGAAGATAGGCTCACAAGTTGTCGTGAGCTGAGCGATGAACCTGCTGATATAATTCAATCTCCCCAACAAACTCATCACCTCGGTCTTGTTCCTCGGATGTGGCAATTCCTGGATGGCCTTGACTTTCGATGGGTCCAATTCAATACCCCGGCGGCTGACTACGAACCCCAACAACTTTCCAGACGGTACCCCAAAAGCACACTTTGCAGGATTAAGCTTGAGATTATGCGAAGCCTTCAAAAGAACTTCTTCAGATCCCTGACATGGTCAGACTGCTTTCTAGACTTCACGATCACATCAGATTGTACTTGCGAAGCCTTCAAAAGAACTTCTTCAGATCCCTGACATGGTCAGACTGCTTTCTAGACTTCACGATCACATCATCCACGTACACCTCGATTTCCTGGTGTATCATATCATGGAATATTGTTGTCATTTCCCTCATGTAGGTTGCCCCAGCATTTTTCAAATCGAATGGCATGACTCGATAGCAGTACGTTCCCCACGGCGCGATGAATGCCGTCTTTTCTACATCTTCCTTGTCCATCAAAATTTGATGATAACCCACGTAACAATCCACAAAAGAACCAATCTCATGTTTGGCACAATTGTCAATCAATATATGGATGTTTGGAAGGGGAAAATTATCCTTCGGACTTGCTTTGTTGAGATCCCGATAATCAACGCACACCCTGGTCTTGCCATCCTTCTTTGGCACAGGCACAACATTGGCTAACCAGGTGGGATACCGCGTGACCCGAATAACTTTCGCATCGACCTGCTTGGTGACCTCTTCTTTGATCTTTACACTCATATCCGTTTTGAACTTTCTCAGTTTCTGTTTGACAGGAAGGAATGTCAGGTCAATGGGAAACTTGTGAACCACTAAATCAGTGCTCAGACTCAGCATGTCGTCATAGGACCATGCAAAAACATCTTTGTATTCGAACAGTGCTTTAATTATCTCCTCTATGAGTTGAGGTTCCAGATGGACACTTATTTTAGTTTCACGGACATATTCTTGGTCCCCTAAATTAACTGCTTCTGTATCGTTCAAATTAGGTTTGGGCTTTTCCTTCAAAATGACTTAGTTCCTTGCTAATTTCTTCATAGGCCTCATCATCCTCAAATTCCAACTCATCATCGCACTCAATTTCTTATATTGTTATTTCAGAGTTAGATTGGCTTTTAAAACTGGGCCGAAGATTCCTCATGCATGTCATGTCATTGATATCAGCATAAAAAGAACTGTACAAAAGAAGAAAACAAAAATAAAATTAGAAGAAATGAAGGAAAAGGAACAATTGCATTTCATTGAATATAAAGATAACAGGGTTTTAACACACCCAACTTGACGGAACATAATTCTGAATTACATACCCTGGAATAATCCAAACAACTAAAGAAAATCAAAACCCACTACCAAGACTCCCTCCGGGTTGGAAGAGGAGTAGCTTCCTAGTTGTTAACTTTTGCACGTGGTCCCACAAATTGCACATCTACCTTGTTGGACCCTTCCCCAACCTGAACCATGTTAACCTCGGCGAATAAAATTTCAAACCCCTTATCCAAATCTCCATCAACACCAATCAGTGGTCAAGGGACCTTTGACAGTAGTTGCTTTCTGATACCCGGCCTGACGAATGATCTAGACAGATGCGGGATTGGCTTTGGCAATGCCCATGCTTTCTTTTTCATTTTTCTAGCTCTTCTCACGTCTGCAACGGTAGGCTTGAACCCAAGAACAAAAGTATCCAGATTCTTTGGAAGAGAAACCGGCTGCACAATACCTTGCAGAGATGCACCTAAACTCATGCCCGGTACGAAACCATTTTTCAACATTTCAACAGCTACCATAACTGATGCCGCAGCCATCTTTGGAGTTGGCACGCACTTTCCTTCCGGAATTTTCTCTACCGATACTGTGTCGGAAACCTGATAAACCCATGGTCCCTTGTCATCGTCAACCTCTATGAACGAAACGATGGCACCATTGGGCACACACAAATTATCTTCGCCGTGTACAACAATTTCCTGTCGATCCTATTCAAACTTGACCACTTGATGTAGAGTAGACAGGACTGCTTTGGTCGCATGGATGCAGGGTCGTCCCAACAGCATATTGTACGAAACAGCCACATCGAGCACCTGGAATTCCATAGTAAATTCAATTGGCCCTATTGTGAGCTCAAGCACTATGTCCCCGACTGAATCTTTCCCTCCACCGTCGAATCCCCGAATGCAAATACTGTTCTTGTAAATTCTTTCATCCTCCACTTGCAGCCTGTTCAATGTGGAGAGAGGACAGATGTTCGCGCTAGACCCGTTGTCAACCAGTACTCGAGTAACCATGGAGTCTTCGCATTTCCCCGTCAGATAGAGGGCTCTATTGTGCTCGGTACCCTCCACGGGCAACTCATCATCGGAAAAAGTGACTCGGTTTACCTCAAATATCTTGTTAGCTATTTTTCCAAGTAGTTTACTGAGATTTTGTCAGGAACGTGAGCCTTGTTCAAGATCTTCATCAAAGCACGACGGTGTTCATCTGAATGGATCAATAATGACAAGAGCGAGATCTGAGCTGGTGTCTTCCTTAACTGTTCCACAATGGAATAGTCTTGCGCTTTCATCTTTCTCAGAAATTCTTCTGCTTCTTCCTCAGTCACCGCTTTCTTCACCAACACTGGATTATCTTTTGAGGTCTTAGCTTTTCTCAACTCTTCGGGGGCAAAGCATCTCCCCTATCGAGTTAAACCATGGGTCTCACACACTTTTTCTTTAACCTCTTTCCCCTAGTAAGTTACTGTCACTCGTTCATAATTCCACGGGACCGCCTTGCTGTTAATCATTGGAAGCTGAGTTACTGGTTTTATACTAACAGGCTCTGTGTGAGCACCCTTCACGATCACAACAGGTTTACTTGTAACCCCTGATACCACCACTTTATCTTTCTCTGGTTTTACTGCAACAGTGCTTGAAGACCCTTTCTCGGCTACCACAGCTGGCTTATTGTCTACCCCTTTCAACTGGACCACTGATTTCCTACTGGTTGCCTTTTCCTTTGAACTGGTTTCACTGGAGCGGATCATCATCACCGTCTGCGAGGGTTTCTTAGCCTCCCCCCTTGTGTATTAACTCAATCATATGGGTCTCATGGTGAGCTGGTAGCGGATTTTGGTTGATATTTGGTGTTTCTAGGGTCTGAACCTCCATCCGATGAGTATCAATGAGCTCTTGTACAGCTGTTTTTAGTTTCCAACATTTCTCTGTGTCATGGACCAAGGCCCCTGAACAATACTCACAACTCACCAAGCGATCAAAATTTCTGGGAAGGGGATTCGGCATTTTGGCCTCGATCGGATTCAACATACCCAACTATCTCAGTCTGTGGAATAGGCTGGTATATGATTCTCCCAATGGAGTGAAAGTCTTCTGCTTCTGCAACCTTTCATTCTTAAAGGCTTGATTGGGTCGAAAACCTGTTCCATGAGGGTTTTTGTAGGCTTTTGGGGGTGGATGGGTATTTTGTGGAGCTTGGTAGGGACTCTGTGGAGCTGGCGCATGCCATTGTATGTGAGCGGGAGGTTGGGTATAGGTTTGTGCATGATAGACAGAAAAATGGGGATCTGGCGGTGGGTAGTAGTGTTGTGGTGGGCTATATGGAGTGTGGGGGTATGTTTGGGGATAGGGTCGAGGCTGGTTGTAGAATGGTGGAAGGTTCCTAGATCCACCCCAAGCTGCTGACTCGATCGTTGCAACATCCTCTTTCTTCTTCTTTCCGAGTACACCCCCAGTACCGTTTTGAATGGCCTGGGTGGTTGCTTTGATTGCTGAGTAACTCATGATCTTATTGAACTTGAGTCCCTCCTCAACCATGCCTTCCATTTTCACAACTTCATTAAAGGACTTGCTCACTGCTGACACCAAGTGACCAAAATAAGTGGGCTCCAAAGCCTGCAAGAAATAATCAACCATCTCGCTTTCTTTCATCGGGGGGTCAACCCTCGCCGCTTGCTCTCTCCAACGAAATCCATATTCCCTAGCTTTCACCGGGCTTCTTCTCAAGTTTTGTCAACGACAGACGATCTAGGATGATTTCGAGATTATACTGAAAATGACAGGCGAAGGCTTGGGCCAAATCGTCCCATATGTACCACCTGCTATGATCTTGTCTGGTGTACCATTCTAGTGCCGACCCACTCAAACTTTGGCTGAAATACGCCATCAGCAATTCATCTCTTCTGCCTTCTCCTCTCATTTTGCTACAAAATCCTCTTAAGTGTGCTACTAGGTCACCATGCTCATCGTACAAATCAAACTTGGGCATTTTGAACCCCGCTGGCAACTGAACATCTGGGAACAGACATAAATCTTTGTAGGCCACACTTAATTGTCCCCCTAACCCCCTCATATCTCGGAATGATTGCTCTAAGCTTTTGACCTTTATGATCATCTCTTCATGCTCGGGATTTTTAGGCAGTTTCTCGGTCTCCGCAGGGATATCAAGATGAGGAGTGTAAGGATATGGTTTTGGAACTTTGAAGGTGGGTTCAGGGGGATAATATAGGTTGTTGTGAATCTGGAACAGAGGTTCACTGGAGGATCGGTGTAATGTAGCAGGTGGAGGTGCCACAAAAAAAGGTGTAATTGGTGGAGGAGGGTATGAGACTTGTTTGGGTGGTGGAGCTTGAGAAGTATGGGAAATGGCGCCATGACATTGTTGGTAGAGGGGAAAGGCTGGAGATGAGTTCACAGTGGGAGGCTCCGGAGGTTGGGCTGATGGTGGGATATAAGCAGGATTGGCGGGATAAACCGGTGGTGGATGCCCCTTCGCCCAAGCTTGGTACATTTCAGCCATCTGCTGTTTCAGCTTATACATTTCTTCCCTCATTGCATTAACGTCCATTTCTTCCACCTCTTTCGATGGGTCGACAATACTTGTTTCCGGTTCCCGGTCGACCATATTCAGCCTGTCTTTCGATTGGGTGTTGTAGGAGTGAGTTGCCAGAATGCTAGCCAACTAACCACCTGCCTGGACTCAATACATCAAAAAAACAACCTTGTTAGCGATTAGGCTTTAACAGATTGGTAACCGCACATTGGGCATGAATGCACCTAAATAGTTAACCGTCTCTATTATGTATTTGATCAGTTGCATGCATCATCCCGGCCTTTTCTTTCTTTTAGTTGCAAACATCCCCTTTTCTTTTCTTTTCTTTCCTTTACTTTCATTCTGGCCTCTGTTCTCTCTTTGTTTTTAACCTCTCTTATTTTCTCTTTTTTTTCTTCTTGTTTTTTCGCTCTTTCCTCTTGTTTTTCCTCTTATTTTCTTTCCCTCTTTTCCTCTCTCTCTTTTTTTTATTTGGTTGCGGTCGAATCCTATGGAGATTGCCTACGTATCGTGACCCCGCATGAATCAGACCAAGCATAGTTCTTGTAGATAAGTGCGAAATAAAACATTTTTGGGATTTTCAGTTTTCATAAAATAAAACAACAAATGCTTCCATTACAAACTCAAAACTAACAAATTCCAAAAAACTAACAGATTTCGATGCAAAGATGAAATACAGACTCCAAAAATAGACATTATATTCCAACAGAAGAAAATACAGACTCGAAAATAATTGGACGGACTATAGCAGAAAGAAAACTCAACATGACTGACACACGCTTAACAAAAGGAAATGCAGACTCAAACGAAAAAATCATGAATACATCAATGCTCCTAGTGCCTGCGGGATATCATTCGATCTCGCCGCGGGCCTATATG
Source organism: Nicotiana tabacum (assembly GCF_000715075.1). Classification (NCBI taxonomy): domain Eukaryota; kingdom Viridiplantae; phylum Streptophyta; class Magnoliopsida; order Solanales; family Solanaceae; genus Nicotiana; species Nicotiana tabacum. The sequence goes on from NC_134085.1 coordinate 141,440,150, forward strand.
CAAGCTCCCTTTGAAGTCGATCCAAGTCATTCATTATCTGTTTGACAAACGTCATTACTGCTGCAAAGAAGGTAGTGCGGGTCATATCCTCACAAATCTGGCACTTCATAACGATTTAGTAGGCAATGCTTCTAATTCTCTCTCTTATGGCGCCCTTTTTTTGTAACAAATGCCCAATCTGCTGGGCCCTGGCTTCCAAAGTTTGCTCAGCCGCATGATTTTGCTCCTGAAGTTGTTGCAAATCTATTTCTAATTGTGCCAATGCGGTATAACAATGTTCCCTTTAAACTTTGAAGTCTTTGGCATGTTTGATCATTTTGTTTTCCGTGGCGATGACCCTTTTCTTTAACCCTGCGACCTCATCGTCGTATCTTTCTCTCAATTGCTTAACCAAGCGTACTCGTTCATCTGCGTTTTTATCCAATTGCTTTCGAGCCTTGGCTAATTCACTCTCTGCTTTATTCAAATCAAAACTATACTCATTTACTTTCTGCCTCAGGTTAGCTATGAGTTTTTCATCTCTGTCACTTCGGACTGGATTTTCTGCCGCTACTTTCAATTTTTGAATTTGAGATCGAAAGGCCTCATTTTCTTTGGCTAGTTTTTTCTTTTCTCCTTCATCTGCCGCCACTTGCAAGCTATTCTCGAATTGAAGTTCTCTGACTTGCTTTTCCAAATTGCTTATGGTAGCCCTGTACTCGTTTTCTTTGGTCAGCCAATCCCATTGTACCTGAGCTCCGTCGGTGAATTGCTGGACATGGGGTCTCTTTGCGGGCCTGTCAGGCTCATGTTGAACTCGGGATCTTTTACCATACCAAGCAATATAACTGGGCTCCACCTCGCCTTTGGATAGGTCTCGTACTTGCGTGTTAAGCCCTAAAATCTGCACTGATGCCAAACCTGACGCACTTTTTCTTCTAGGAAGGCAGCTTTTGGATCTAACTCAATGACTTGCTGACTCAAATCTTCATTGTGTGGGATGGTCTGGTATCGGCCCAACTGACGCAAGACTCTGTGCGGAGCATAAGGCTAGATACTCTACAGACCCATCAACAGCAAAAAACACACCTCAGCCGACATATAGATTACTTCGTTGACCGAAAGCCATCCGAATGTCCATTCGATCTTATTTGCGATCAAAGATCTCAAATGAGCATGCCATGCTTCCGTACCATCTGGAAACTCATAATCCTCTACTCTCTTTTCATGTTTCTCAATGCATTCGAGGCCAGTCATACCGCAATTCAAGTATCCGGGACGGTGGCAAACATGTTCCTCCATCCATATTTGTAACAGCATATTGCACCCTTCAAAGAACTTTGCTCCTTCTCGACAACGAGTAAGAGCTCGGTAAATTTCTGCCAAGATCAACGGCACTATAGTCCCATTTGCCTTTTTCACCATAAAGTCAGCTATCCCTACTAACCCCATCTCTATGTTCTCATCTTTTCTCGGGCAAACCAAAATACCCAGGAATGCCACTATGAAAGCTAATCCTCTCCGAGCTTCCCACTTGTCTTGATTCCCAGCATGAGTAAGACCAGTATCTGGTGTTTCGAAGCCACGGGGGTTTCCGTAACGTCGATACAGAAAGCAGAAGGTACAAAATCCTTTGGCCAGATTTCCGTCTCGGACATCCCGACTGATGCTTAACAAGTCCAAAAACTTGTGGGGAGTCATTGTTCTTGGTGCTACCGGGTATTGACTTCTGAGATTCCTTTCGAAACCGGCATAGCCTGCTATCTCTTCTAACGTAGGAGTTAACTCGAAATCCGCAAAGTGGAACACATTATGTGTTGGGTCCCAAAATAGTATCAAGGCCTCAATCACATCTTTTCTGGGCTTAATTTTCAAAAGCCCAATGAGACCGCCCAATGCTTTTGCCACAACTTTCTTGCTGTCGTTCCCCAAATTAAGGTGATTTTAATTGAAAGAAAACTATGATTTATTTTGACTTAAGAGAAATGACCATTTTTCAAAATTTCCACAAAACATCCGGCCTTGCCAACACGGCCTTTCAGCACTTCCAAACGAAGATTTTAAGGCTATGTCAGCTAACCGGCCAAAACCTTTGAAAGTGACAAAAGTGGTTGTTCTTGCAAAAACAGCTTTCTGGCGCCCTTTTAGGGACATTCGGCTATTTCTGACAAGAATGGCATCACCCCAATTATTTTCAAATTAAAGTAAAAAAAAATCGGCTATTTTCGCAAAAAGAAGTTGGACCCGATGAGGGTTGCCTACGTATCTCACACCCTGTGAGAATCAAACTGGCGTAGTTCAGGCAAATAAGACGAACTATTTTGAAGACAAGAGTCTCTTTTTTTTATTTTATAAATAAAGCCATTTCTGAAAACAAAAACATTTTTCTCTCATTAAAATAAAACAGGCTATTTTGAAAGCAAAAACCTTCTCTTTTCTTTTTTTTTCTTTTCTTTCCCTTTTCATTTTCTTGAAAATTCGGCAGAGTTTCGACACTATTTGGACATTGGTTTTTCAGAACAGGCGATTAACATTTTTTACCCCTCATACTGCTATTTCTCTTTCCTCGACTTTTCCCGATATTCATAAGTCGGTCATCATGCAAGTCCAAAGCAAATAAATGAACAAGTAGCAAGTAGGATGCATCAGGATGGTCTTTTTGTTTCGGGTACACCTGTCCTAGACAGACCCAACCCCTGTGTTGAGTCTCCAAAGTCAAAATGCACATGATGCAAACAAACGTTCCTACTAGGGATCCGGCATGAAGTTTTGTTATACTAGGTTTAAAACCTGAGTTTATTGTTCTAGACCTGACTTACCCGAACGGACAGCTCGAGCCGAGGGGGGGCAGCGTATCGGGAATACAGAAGCTTCACCGGCTTTGCAACTTGTCCGAATCTCGTTCTAAATTTAGAATATGACTCTAACAGAAAAGAAGTCACACGAAGTGCACACTTCTTCATTATTTAGAAGACTCCGAGAAAAGAGGGATTTCGCAACAGTTTATATACAATTCACGGAATATCAAAGCGGTAAAAGCAATCAATTAACACATTAGACCTAAATCATGTAACAAAATCAGATAATGGATAAATCCAACTATAACAATTATTCTAAGCTCAAATTCTTGAACCCTGAACCAGAGATTCTGGGTTCGATCCCTAGCAGAGTCGCCAGAGCTGTCACACCTCCTTTTTTACCTATACCTCGTAAAGGGCTATAGTATAAGAGAGTTTTTCCAATTAAAGGACAATCGAAACGGGATTTATTATTAAAAGATTCAGAGTCGCCACTTAGGAGATTTATGGTGTCCCAAGTCACCGGTTGAATCCCGAATCGGAAAATATGACTCTGTTTAACAGTCCGCGAACCAGAAATCCGAGTAAGAAATTCTGTTAACCCGGGAGAAGGTGTTAGGAATTCCTGAGTTCCGTGGTTCTAGCACAATCACTCAACTGTTATATTCGGCTTAATAATCTGATTTTAGGATATTTTGAACCTATGTGCAAATTTAACCTTTTAACCGCTTTTAATTGATTTTTAAAGAAGATTGAACGTCGTTTAAAACACGTCTTTGGATCACGCCACATGAAATGCACCCGAAATCTTAAACATATTTCATTCAACATTTTAAGATTTGATTTGGGTCACATGAAATGCGCACCCGAATTTAAGAAAGTAAAATTATTAAATAACGCGCCCTAAAGCAACTATACGTTTTAACTTTTTGAGGGCCATGGAAAATTCGCTAAATGGTGCTCCTCAATTCTAATTTCAAAGGATGTTTGAACTACTCTTTCGAGGGCCATAAAATGTATGTTTGGCTAATTTGGCACACCTCAACTAATTAATGAGCGTAAGTAATTGATTAAAAGGCATAAGGGAGTTTCTATTTATTTTAAGCCAATGTTTGAGTTAAACTTTAATAGCTAATGAGCTAACAATAGACAAAGCCGATGCTAAATTGCTGAAAGGCCTGGGCATAGCTGTAGCCCAACGACTGGTTGCCCAGCACGAGACAACTGGGCTCAATCCTAAAGCTTAGACCGATAGTCTAATTGCAGAAGGCGAAATCGATCACGACTGGGCCACTGATGGTAGCCCAATCTCAAGATCTGAAGCTAAGACTTGAAATAAAATACATTGTTATGGAGATTTTAGAGTTTGAACAAACACCAACGTCCTTAAGCCAATACATAACACATTCTGGGTACATACATGCTGAAATGAAGCTACAATTCCTGATTATCAACAGCTCATATGCAGGTCGTTTCATCATTGAAAATCACCAAATCGAACTTCCAGCAAGAAGAAAACAATTTAAAGTTTCAGAAAGACTTCATTTATTACTAATCAACAATTTAAAGTCACCAAATGGACTTGGAGCTGCCTAACTATAAACCTGGAAAAGAAAACACAAACACAGGTTGATTTCACTTAAATCAAGTAAGAGACTTTTCTGTATTGTAACATAGCACACTTCATGCTCAAAGAACAACCAATCTTATACATCTTAAAATCAGAATTACTACTAATCAATATTGAAACTAAATAGGGGCTTCAATAGAGTATTACAACCATTCGAATCAACTAACAAAATACAGTAACATACAATGACTTTGTTCAAACACTTAAACCAAAATCTGGAAGAGGTAAATAGCCACAAGTTAATTAACAAGGCACACATGAGTTCAGAACCTAATAATCAGAAATATACTGTCATAAAACATGGTATCATCAACATTCCCATTCCCATTTCAACATGTCATTTGAGGTCGAATGAGTACCTGGGAACAAGGGGAAAGTAAGAAATGATCAGTAGGCAGCAGCAACAGGAATTCACCCAGATTTAACAAAACAGCAACGAAATCAGTCCAGAAGAGAAGAACCAATTCCCCAGATCAAAGAATTGCTTTCATTACCCAATGTTCAAACCATTTTGAACCTCAGATAGGATCAGGTATTCTTTCAGCAGTAAAAGAAACAAACTCCAAAAGTTCTAATCAGGATTTCAATGCAAAAGTGATTTTCAACTGTTTTTGGTTTTTTTTTTTTTTGAATTTCAGCTCTTAGGTCTTCTAATTCTGCCTTGAATGACAAGGAAGAAATGCCTTTATAGGCAAGCAAATAGGGCAGACCCAAGGAGATACGTTTTTGCCATTCAGTCCCTTTTTAGTTTCCATTTTAGCTTAAACACCTCTAATTTAAATTTAGTTTTTGCAAAGTAGTCCCCTCCCCAACTTCCTAGAAGCTTCCTAGACAGTTACAAATAGATTCCCTCACTAAGATTACCAAACTAACCCCCATACCCCTGTTATTTACCTTGAACCCCAACTGAGACATGGGTCAAATTGACCCACGGCTGAATTTACCCCAAGAACCCAAACCAATTTGGACGGGCTGCTCTTTGCCAAATGGACCAAAGACAAACCAAAGCCTAGACGAATACTTATCTATTTGAAAAGAAAAATTTGCAGGTCATGCTAACATGCAATGATTTCGAAGCAAATCTACTAACTTACTGATCAATTAACAATGACTAGGCAAGGATTTAACTCGGTTGAAGTAACTTAATTTTAAAATAACTTGGATGGCTAAACAGAAAACAAGATCGGAGAGTTATCCATGCTATTGACACAACGGACTAAATATATCAGAAAACAAACTTTCCCGAAGAAGAGAAGGACAATGACCGGAAGACCAATCTAAACTCGAGAGATTAGTCGAGTTTCAGCCAGACTGGTATAAGAAGATTAAGCTAAAGAAAAGGGGAGGAAGAAGAGAATAAGACAATCAAAAAGGAAGAAAAGATAAGAGAAGAAAAGAGCTTACCGATTTAGACTCGGAATCCATCGGAGATGAAAGCCCTAACAGAGCTAAGGTCGATCATTTGAATCCGAACTTCAGAACTCGAAGAACGGTGCCTTCTGACCATGCATGTACCAGGATTGACGAAAAAGTGGTTTTGAACTTTTGGGGTTGACCTCAGATTCGAGATTCGCGGAGCTCCGGGCCGATTCGAAGGAGAGTAGTTGTGGATTTGGCATGAGGGGATCCTGGGGGTTGTGGGGTGTTAGTTTGGGGTTGAACGGAGGCGGCAACGCCACCGGAGAGCACAAGGGTGGCGCTAGTTTTTTTTTTTCAAAACCAGATTCGAGACGTTCTGGGTTGATTCGAGGCAAACGGAGGGGGAATTTGGAATGAAGGGCTCTTGATGGTCATGGGGTGTTATTTTGGGAGTGGTTGGAGGTGGCGCCGCCGGTGGATAGTGGCGGTTCCGTTAGGGTTAGGCTTGGGTTCTCTGAAGACGGGGTGTTGGAACGATGAAATGAGGGGGTAGGGTGCGTTTGGACATATATATATTAAAACCCCCCACCCCCGTTCTGATCCGTTGGATCAGGCGATATCAACGGCCCAGATCAAGCTTGCTGAAACGGCGTCGTATTGTACTGGGGGGTTTGGACCGGGTTGGACGGTCTGGGCCTGGGTCAAACGGACGGGTACGAGGAAAATGGCTTTGGGCCTGGGCACTTTTAACTAAAGGCAGCCCAATTCTATCTCTTCAATTCTTTTTCCAATTTTCCATTAATTCTCAATTCATTTTCTTTTAAAAATCTTTTTCTTTTTCCAAAATTAAAATTAAAACTTAAATTATATTCTAAACCAAATTATCCTACCAAATTAAATTAATTAACTCTAATAATTGCTACTACAAACAATTAAAAATCAAATTAAAGGAAAAACTACCAAAAATTCAAAATTAAAATTAAAAGTGCAAAATAAACTATTTTTGTGATTTTTTCCCTATAATTTGTCAATTAGTCCTATAAATGTAAAATTAAATCCTAAATGCAAATGCAACATATTTTTTTTGTAATTTTTATTAATTAAATAAAAATAAAAATACACAGACAAATGCAAACAATTATCAGAAAATGCCACAAAATCCTCAAAAATTCCAAATAATGAAAAGAAATTATTTTGTTTGAATTTATGGGAGTAATTCATGTAGAACAAAAATCACGTGATCACAAGACTCACTTCAGCTGAATAGAAAAGTATACTATTTTTCCAAATTTCATTTCTGTCCAGAAGCTTCTCCTCTCACAATGAGAGCTCAAGCTCTACCTTCAATGGAGGTTGATTCGTACTGTTAGTTACAATCTCGACACAGTCAATAAACATAGCCATTGAAACTGCTCAACGCAGTCACATGGCAATCATTATCAGTTACAATAAAGCACTGTTAGAAGTCATCTTCAACTTTCCTCTTATGGCTCCAGCCATTATGCAACAGTTAGAAGTCTTCTCATCAATGATGAATAATGACGATATAAACGAGAATGTTTGCAGATCTAGAGCCTTTCTCTATAACTAGTCTGTACAACATTAGCTCATGGATTATACACCACCATTATTTACTGTAACTAGAGATAACAAATGCAACTTAAAAGACTCAGACTACCAAATCAACAGACACTGGAACAACGCTAAACTAAGACAAGTGACATACCACAACCACTATCAGATTCTAAGAATTGAAACAAACTAGTCTTTTCATCCATTTACGGGGTGTCTAGAGATCCTGGTAAAACTTGTGGTTCTGAATGCTAAACATACACTGCAAAAAAAGAATAAATAAAAAAAAGAGCACCAAAAGCACGGGAAGCTGGGAAGAGAGCAGCGACATCCAGTCCGCCTCCAAAGCCTTAGAGAACTAGTAGCCTTGAGGAAGCTTCATCCCTACTGTAATAACCTTCAGAACAATTAGACCTGCTCAATGGGCTCTGTCCTGTCCTGCACAGCAAGTCGCTCTGAAACATCAGCAAGTGATTTTAGGTTGCATTTGATTAATGCTTCAACAAAGTAACACGTCTCATCTTTGGTGTTTCCTTCGGGTACGTCCACCACAAATGATTCAATCACCAGTGTCCCAGGTCTTCCATCAATCACCTCCGGGTGGACAGATATGATTGATGAGTAATTCTGGAAAAAAGATCAAGTTGAAAAAAAGAAAAGAAATGAGGGATAAACACAACGCATTATTTTAATTGAATGTAGTGAAGAAGTAACTATAGTTGGAAGCAACCACAATCTCTCCTCTCTCTGCAAGAGAAAACTAACCTATCATGTTTGACATGCTAAAATAAAGCAGATCATTCATCTAGTGGTTTCTTCAAAAGAATCCAAATACATATTACACTTGCCTTTACAAGACATGACATCACAATCATACAGCAACGGATTTTCAATTTTCCGCATTCCGATTATACAGGAAATGCATGGATGTCCATAACCCAATCCAAGTCACAAGTTCAGACACCCACGTTGGGCTACATAATGTATCATCCTCCCTTTATTATCAGTAAGATAGCGATTTAAAATGAATCTATCTCGGCCTTCTGATGAACCTTCTGACAAAGCTTATCATACTTTTAAAAGTACATGCTCGGCTCTCTGTTAAATATAACCGTAAGAGCTAATTAACTATCACTTTGCGGTGTATTTATCATTCAGTTTCATAGCACTATCATCAATCGAAGTGTTGCTCTAGCTCAGAAAATTTTCACCACAAACAACCTGATTATTTCTACAATGTTTGTCATACTCTGGTGCATATAACACAAACCTTATTGTTTGTGCCAAATCAGAAAACCCATAGAGTTGGCTCTAAGAAAGGATTTGCATCAGGAAACACACTTATCTATTCCTCAAATGCCTATAAGCTCATTTATTGTCTTCAGCTCTCAATGCACAAGTCAAAGGTGGCATTAAACATATAATGTGACATGGTAGAATAAGAGAGTATCTTTACTATGATTCCAACAGCAATAAAGCTTAATAGCGAAAAATAATCTTAGGTGAGAAACATGCTTATATCTACTTTTTTGCCTAGAGTAGCACAACTGCAAATCTCAATTTTTCATTGACAAGTTGTGAAGGCTATTTTAGAGGAAGAGGAATAGTAGATATGCAATGCCACTACCACACAAATATCAATATCAGATGATTTGAGCTTCTCTTTATACACATATTAATAAGCACTTTGGTACTCTAACTAGTTTGAAGGCAATTCTCCACCATAGAAATGATCATCCACTGAGAAAGAAACCTATGCTCAAGTGTGCGTAATAACAATGAAATCTCTAAGTTGTTGAAAATCAGAAAAAATAATGGAAAAAAAAGGAAAAACAAAAGAAGAGAGAATTGTTTAATACCCTAAGTCTGTGATCCCCGCCAATAATCCTGACACTTAAGATGTGCTCTTCATCGTCAAGAAGCTCCAATCTCTCAGTACTCGTGGTTGCAGGGAGGCCTGACTTGACATCGACTTCCCTAAGACTACCAATCTCAAGATTTCCTTGCACAATGCACCTGCTGACGAAGGACTTGTACTTTTGTGGCTGATCAAACCTCCTAACCAATGACCAAACCTGATGAAAAGAGGAAGACCCAGCTACCATTAGGACTGACTGAACACAAGCTACAAAATGTAAGTTACATGAGAAAATAATTTGCCATTCTTGCAGTTATAAGAGTTGATCCAGAACTTCAGTCAAAGTAAAAGCGATGCTAATCAAATTTCGAGAATAAGCAGATGAGGCATTCGCCCCTTTTTGCATAATCAATGAACATATCAACCGCTCATGCATTTAGCCTTTTCTCTTTGATAACTATAATCACTTGCATTTGGTAGTTCTTCATGGGATTGTTTTAGTTCGCAAACTAGTTATGCAAGAATTATAATCCAGGGTTTGCTATGAGAAATAATAATACATGAATTTCTCTGTCATGAAAGACAATATCTTACATGGAAGATTTGCAGAGATTGTGATGCCAAAACCAAGAATTAGCTAATCTTGGTAATACTAATACATGTACTCTTATTCCACGATCAAATGAAAAATAGATTCTTGATATATTAGTTGTATAGAGTTTTATACCACGATCATTTTTCTTATACAACTAACCAAACGAGTCCTAAGAGTCACTTTCAAAACCAGATAAACCAAACAGCTAAACGACTGGAACTCAAAGAACATATACAATCTTTGCTTGACCTAAAACAGGAAACAATTCAATTTCCCCCCGTTTCATCTCCTATACAAATTTGACCAAGACATAAAACTAATTGATGGTCAGGTTATCTAAATCAAAGCTTAGTGTACATGAAAGTTCACCTAATTCGGAACCATACAATGAACACAAATATAACGATGAATACAAACAAAAAAACCAGTCAAGACATCACAAAATTAAACCTAATTCGGAACTCATACAATCATCGCAAATATAACGAATTTATTGCTTTAGCTTCAAGATATTTCATAAGATAATCAATCTCGAGAAAAACACTCAGCTGAAAGTTAAAGCAATGGATCCGCGAAAAAATAAAATGCAAAAGAGAGAGAAAAGGACGAACGAGATGAACAGGCGCTCGAATGTGCTTGACTAGAAAGGAACTGCATTGATTCTCCGCTAGGTCATGATGATGATGATGCTTCCTTATATACTCTTTCTCTACACCGCTGAATCCGTTCGGGCTCATCGTCGCTTAGTCTCTCTCCACCGCTAACATCAAACAGTTAACGCCGTCTATTTCTGTCGCCGGCGACCGGAGCAGGAATTTCCGAGATTCTGTTAGCTGGTTAACAGCTTCACGCGTATTGAATGAACTCGCAAGTGGACGAGTCAGACTCGGTGCGTTTGGGAAGTCGCCACCGCCATTACAAATAGAGCAGCTCCATTATCGATTTTAGTATTTAATTATCTCCCCTCTGAATATTTTATCATTTTCGGCGTCTTTGTTGCTTTTCCTCTTTCTTTTGCCCTTCATATTGTCCGTATTTGCACCGAGCCACTGTTTTTGTCCGTTTCTGAACTTGAAACTTTTGCAATCCCCAAAATACCCCTAAATGGACCCTTTATTTACGGTATGTTTCTCAGTTTCAGCTCCCTATGCTATTGAACCAATATCACGGTAAAAAAATCTATAGCAGCAAAATAACTGTTTTTGTCTTTATTGTTTAAAACACGATTTTCCTTTTTTTTTCCCTCTCCTTCTAACTTTTTACTTCAGGTTCTTTTCTGTCAATATTATTTTGGGTTAATTGTTGAATTACTATTCCCAAAATGAAGACTAATTTCAAACATTTTTTTTTGTTATTTAAAATCAGTACTATAATTATTGTATAACAAGCAAACATGAGATAATAAGAAATGACTAATCAAAGACGAAATAATATAATGTGTATTTTTTGTTATTTATTTGTTTCAGTTATTATGATCAATACATTATAGTATCAGTATAGTTTTATTCGTAAATCAAATCACTAAGAAAAATATTATGAGGGCGATTATCACTAAGGTAATGGTAGAAATTAACCCCTTCCCCAAAATTGGGGGGGGGGGGGGAGGGGGGAGAAATTAAACATTTTTCAGCTTTTTATAGTCTCAGTATAGTTTTTTATATTAGCTATCTCAAAATTTTGCTCAGTTTTCCAAAAGATTGATATCCTCGATACCCTCTTCCAAATTCCATTAAACAAGAATAGAGCAGGCTATACTTTATAAAAAAGTTTTTTTTAAAGCTAAGTTTAAGTCTTATATGAGGAAAAAGATTAAAATTTTAAAATGTTGTTCATTTTAAATTCATTTCTAAATCGTTTGAGAAATACACTTTTTTATCTATGTTTTCAACTGTTCCAAATGATTGTACTTTGAGAAGGCGTCTGGACATAAAAATTATAACTTTTGGAAAAAAAAATAAGTATTTCGAGTAATGGTATTTGGAATATGAAATTATATTTGGTATGCATTTCATTTAAAAAGTATTATAATTTTGTGAGTGGGGAAAAAAATTCTGAAAATTTTGAAAAAGTGATCAAAACTACTTTTTGATTTTTGAAAACTCATTTTTGTAAAAAGTTCAAATACTTGTAAAATTTCATGAACAAACACATTTATGAAAAAACAATTATGGACAAAACGGGACCTTAGCTTGTAGAAATTTTGGCAAAGAACACTCCTACCATATGCTCAAGCCTGAAAGTTTAAACTTAGGCAATGTAGAAATTTTAGATATTTTAGATGTAAACGTTTGGTATTGTTATTGTTTGACCAAAAAAGATATTGAAACTTTTTGGATTAAATCAATAGAAACAATGAAGGGGTAAATCTTATTCAAACATAATAAACTTCAGATCTATAAACTAATCGGAAGATAATGCATAAGATGAGATAGAAGTAATCGATATCATTGATAGTTTTCATTTTGCGTCCCATTAATCAATGGAGGAAACCCTTTTACATATTCTCTTGGAGATTTTTTTGTTCTTCCTTCTACTATGAAGGTTATAGAGGAGAGAAGAGAGAGAGAGCAGCGCCCCTCTTCACAAGATCCCCCCCCCCCCTTATATATAGTTAGGGAATCTTTACTATATGCTTGATTTAATACACTTCCATGCTACGTCCGCCTTTGTCGTCCCCTGAACATTGTTTTTGACTTAACGGGTATTGAGAGTACAGGATTTGGAACAAACTATGTCGTCTTTCGCTGCCTCGCCACTTGGACGGGATGCCGGTTGGATCGACCGTAGCCGTCAGATTTTGACCAATACAATTAGTCTCTCCGTCTGCTAGGGTCGTCCCCTGTCGGGCCTGGCAGACGGACTATAATTGCTACATATCGAGAGAAATCTGACTACCTACCCCTTGGGTCTGATCCTTAGGTTTAAGTGAGGTACCGGCGCCCTTTCGATATCCTCGGATCGTTGCGGCCGTTTCGGAACCGAAATGTCGTTTGGATTGAAACGTTGTTCGTAGTTGCTGCCATTATGACACACGTTCCCAGGGAATTGAAACGTTTCGTGCCCTATCAGACTCGATTGGTGACTCTTGGGTTTCGTGCGTGGGGGATTTATGTCTCTTATAAATAGAAAGAATACATCATTCGATTGACACACTTCTTTGCCCTTTACTTGAAAGAACTTTGCGAATATTCTTTCTTCCTGATACTTTGAATTTTCAATTGTCCCTAGTTAGCCGAAAATTTTCACCCTCCCTTTTCTTTATCTTTTTATTTTACCAAATTGACACAATGGCTGGTGATTCTTCTCGCACTGACCTCCTTGTCACAATTCCGGGGCCGGAAAGTGATGTTCTGGCCACCGGAGGAGCATAAGTGGTAGAGGATGAGGAGGTCCTGTTGGTAGTCGAGATCCTGCCTCACTCCAGGAAAGCATGGACCGACTTTTACAGTCTCGCCGGGGAGGAGTCGAAACCTGTTCACTCTGTTATGAATGAGGAGGGGATCGCAGATTTGAAGGCTAGGTGGGGAATTCCTTGCTACGTCGAAATATTGCCAGCGGTAGGGGATAATATAATCCATTTTGACCGCCCAGGGTACTGCGTGTTCTACGCCTACCCATTTCTTGTTGGATACACGCTTCATCTCCCTCTCCTGGTGGTAGATTTCTGCCGCTTCTACGAGGTATGTCCCGCTCAACTTTCGCCGTACCTGTATAGATTGTTCCTTATGTTGCTCAAGTTTGCGGAGCTCTCCAGTCGTGAGATCACTTTGGGGCATATGCTCAATATCTTTGCCCCTCAGCTCATTCGTGGCACGATGATTCACATGCGCCACCGAGGGTCGAAGAGTCTGGTGGTGAAGATGGACGACAGGACTAACCGTCGCTTCTACGAGAATTACTTCTATGTGCGGACCGAGCACCTTGTGGCAGATCCTACGGGGCTCCTTGAGAAGTGGAACTTCGGACGTAAGTCTCTATACTTTTAGTCGAAGAGATGTCCGACCGCTTTCCGTTGTAGTACTAAACCCTGTTATATATATATATATGGCGGGGGTCCGCACATGGTCGACCTTTTATGAAAAATATGGATGCAAGCCCCTTATAGGTGAGATTTTATTTCTGTTCGCCATTTTTCCTTTTTCCCTTTTTACTTGGTTTCTTATGTGCTATTCGTCGATGTTAGGGAGAGTGTAGAGAGCGAGGGCTCCTCCATTAGCTTTTCGCCAGCCTGTATTGTCTGTTCGCCCTACTGCAATGTCTACTATTCGACCTTCATCGAGGGCTGCTTCAGTTGAGTCTATGGTTATGGTTGTACCTATGGAGGCCACTCCTCAAACTGGGGATCCAACCCGTGCCGCATATCCGACTGGTGAATCTTCCTGTGCTGAGGAAGGAGAGGGACCGTCCAAAAGGCGGCGAGTGGAGTCCGGGACAACACCTCCGACTGTAATACATTTGGAAGAAGATTCTCCCTTGACGGTATTTGGGGCGGGAGTTGATACCATTCCGCCCGTAGAGACGGAACCAGCCATTGCATCTGCCCCGTCGACGGAGATTCCTACCACAGTCGTTGATCAACAACCTGCCACGATGGGGGGTCAAATTTCTGAGGCCATTGTTGTCATTTCGGGCGGGCCTTTGTCCTCGATACCTAGTCGTGCTTCCTCCTTAGTTGTTGAAAGGGGAAAGGGCATCGTGGTCGATGACTACGAATCCGATTCGGACCTCGATTCCGATGATGTTAGGATGTTTAAAGAGGGTCTTACCCACTCAGTGGTTCATGTAGGAGGCCCGTCCTGAATTCTTGAGATCCCCTCGGATATTAATCTCTTAGGGGACACGGAGGATCTGGTGTCGCAGTTCAACCTTTTGTGTTCCACTGCCGAGAACAAGGCCCTTCAGAATGTTCCTGATATCGACTTGATGCATGAAGTGGCCGCTATGGGCCTGAGGGTACGTTCCGCCTTTCTTTCATGTTTTTCTTTATTTTTTTGGATGATATGGTCTTGACCCATTTTTCGTTTTTCAGATATACATGTTGGAGACCGAGAGCACTCGTAGGGCTGACACTTGGACTAAGATTTTCCGAAAGGCGTTAGAGAAATATCGACGCTATCGCGATAAGTGTCGTGAGATACACAAGCGGCTGAAGGAGAATCCTGGTGCTCGAGCCCTTGGCGAGGAATTAGAGAAGAAGGACCAGCAATTGATGGAGGCCATTCGCAGAAGTAACATGCTCGAGGAGCAACTTCGTGCGAAGGAAGAAGAGCTTGAGTTAGACAAAGGGGTTGTCGCGGAGTGCGAATATCTTCAGGGGAAGCTGAGGTCGATGCAGTCCGAGATGGATCAGAATCTCATTAGGCCCGAGGCGATGAGCGCGGAGTGGATGGGAAAATTGGCTGAGTTGGAGAGAAAGGTTGTTGGGTTAGAGAACATCGAAACCACCTGGTCATCAGCATTGGCGAGGGCGGCGACCCTAGAGAACACTATCTGGGTCCTCCGTTCCAAGCAGGAGTCAAAGAGGGCGACGACCACGCTAAGGGAAGCAAGGCTCGAGAAGCGCATTGGTGAGATCGACCGGGATGCATCATCCTTAGGAGACCGGGTCACTGCTTTTGAGGCCAAAAAAGAGCAACTGTTGGCTCAAGTCGAATCTTCCTCCGCCACTGTTCCCCGTCGTTTGCATGAGCTTTGGGTTCATTCTGAAGCCAAGCGGGACATATATAAGAACTTGTAGGAGGCGGGCAATGTTATCGAGGCCGCATATGAAGGAGCTCGGGCGAAGGCACGTAAGGCTCGTGTTAATTATGGATATGACTCTGTGACACCGGAAGCTGATGAGGGCGCAGATGACAAGGGGGGGCTTCCTAAGATGGTGGTGAAGAGGGCGACGATGATGATGCCGAGTGAAAGAATTGTTGTCTTTGTTTTCAATCTTTTTTTTATTTGTTGTTTGTGGTCGTTGTTTTTTTCCGGACTCTGTTGGTTCAAGTCGTATGTATCTGTGACTGTTTGCGCAGTGACTTTGTATAAAGAGGAATTTTTCATTGTCATACGCCTTCTATACTTTTTCCCTGTTTTGTTTTTCATAACTCTATTGCGAAGTAGATTCTCGCTTAACGAGTTACCTATTCTTTGGGGATTTGGTGTCATGCGGGTTGACTGGGACCTTTATGACGGTTTTGGCTGCGAAAAGGTGATTTAGAACATGTGTCGAGATGCTATCCCACCATAGTCCGAATGATATCGAACTCTTTTTCTAATAACGGCTTTAGCTATAGGGATATTACTTTCGGGCTTATATCGAAGTGTTATCCCGTCGTGAGTCCCATTCATTTTTTATGGACCTATGGATATTTCAAACTTTCTCTTCAGCGATGGCTTTGCCCTCAAGGGTGTAACTTCAAAAATTTGTCAAAGTATTACCCATCGTTGTTCGATCGAGGTCGAACTCTTCTTTTTAGTGAAGGCTTTTGGCCTTAAGGGTGTTATTTCGAACTTTCGTCGAAATATTAACCTATCACTATTCGATCAAGGTCGAACTCATTTATTTTCGGCAAAGGCCCTTGGCCTTAAGGGTGTTATTTCGAACTTTTGTCGAAATAGTAACCCGTCGATGCTCGATCGAGGCCAAACTCGTCTCGTTTTGGCGAAGGCCCTTGGCCTTGAGGGTGTTATTTTGAACTTTCATCGAAATATTAACCCGTCACTATTCGATCGAGGTCGAACTCATTTCTTTTCGCGAAGGCCCTTGGCCTTAAGGGTGCTATTTCGAACTTTCGTCGAAATATTAACCCGTCGTTGTTCGATCAAGGTCGAACTCGTCTCTTTTTGGCGAATGCCCTCGGCCTTAAGGGTGTTATTTCGAACTTTCGTCGAAATATTAACTCGCCGTTGTTCGATCGAGGTCGAACTTATCTCTTTTTGGCGAAGACCCTTAGCCTTAAGGGTGTTATTTCAAACTTTCGTCGAAATAATAACTCGTAGCTGTTCGATCGAGGTCGAACTCATCTCTTTTTGGCGGAGGCCTTCTGCCTTAAGGGTGTTATTTTGAACTTTCGTCGAAATATTAACCCGTTGTTGTTCGATCGAGGTCGAACTTATCTCTTTTTGTTGAAGGCCCTTGGCCTTAAGGGTGTTATTTCGAACTTTCGTCGAAATATTAACCCGTCATTATTCGATCGAGGTCGAACTCATCTCTTTTTGGCGGAGGCCTTTGGCCTTAAGGGTGTTATTTTGAACTTTCGTCGAAATATTAACCCGTTGCTGTTCGATCGAGGTCGAACCCGTCTCTTTGGCGTAGGCCCTTGGCCTTAAGGGTGTTATTTCTAACTTTCGTCAAAATATTAACCCGTCGTTGTTCAATCGAGGTCGAACTTGTCTCTTTTTGGCGAAGGCCCTTGGCCTTAAGGGTGCTATTTCGAACTTTTGTCGAAATAATAATCCGTCGTTGTTCGATCGAGTTCGAATTCATCTCTTTTTGGCAAAGGCCTTTGGCCTTAAGGGTGTTATTTCAAACTTTCGTCGAAATATTAACCCGTTGTTGTTCGATCGAGGTCGAACTTATCTCTTTTTGGCGGAAGCCTTTGGCCTTAAGGGTGTTATTTCAAACTTTCATCGAAATATTAACCCGTTGTTGTTCGATCGAGGTCGAACTCATCTCTTTTTGGCGGAGGCCTTTGTCCTTAAGTGTGTTATTTTGAACTTTCGTCGAAATATTAACCCGTTGTTGTTCGATCGAGGTCGAACTTGTCTCTTTTGGCGAAGGCCCTTGGTCTTAAGGGTGTTATTTCGAACTTTCGTCGAAATATTAACCCGTCGATGTTCAATCGAGGTCGAACTTGTCTCTTTTTGGCGAAGACCCTTGGCCTTAAGGGTGTTATTTTGAACTTTCGTCGAAATATTAACCCGTCGTTGTTCGATCGAGGTCGAACTTGTCTCTTTTTGGTGAAGGCCCTTGGTGTTAAGAGTGTTATTTCGAACTTTCGTCGAAATATTTACCTGTCGTTATTCGATCGAGGTCGAACTCATCTCTTTTTGGCGGAGGCCTCTGGCATTAAGGGTGTTATTTCGAACTTTCATCGAAATATTAACCCGTTATTGTTCGATCGAGGTCGAACTCATCTCTTTTTGGCGGAGGCCTTTGGCCTTAAGGGTGTTATTTCGAACTTTCATCAAAATATTAACCCGTTGTTGTTTGATCGAGGTCGAACTCATCTCTTTTGGCGGAGGCCTTTGGCCTTAAGGGTGTTATTCCGAACTTTCGTCGAAATATTAACCCGTCGCTATTCAATCGAGGTCAAACTCATTTCTTTTTGGCGGAGGCCTTTGGCCTTAAGGGTGTTATTTCGAACTTTTATCAAAATGATAACCCGTCGTTTTTCGATCGAGGTCGAACTCATCTCTTTTTTGCGGAGGCCTTTGGCCTTAAGGGTGTTATTTCGAACTTTCGTCGAAATATTAACCCGTTGTTGTTCGATCGAGGTCGAACTCATCTCTTTTTGGCAGAAGCCTTTGGCCTTAAGGGTGTTATTTTGAACTTTCGTCGAAATATTAACCCGTCGTTGTTCGATCGAGGTCGAACTCATCTCTTTTTGGCGGAGGCCTTTGTCCTTAAGGGTGTTATTTTGAACTTTCGTCGAAATATTAACCCGTTGTTGTTCGATCGAGGTCGAACTTGTCTCTTTTTGGCGAAGGCCCTTGGTCTTAAGGGTGTTATTTTGAACTTTCGTCGAAATATTAACCCGTCGATGTTCAATCGAGGTTGAACTTGTCTCTTTTTGGCGAAGACCCTTGGCCTTAAGGGTGTTATTTTGAACTTTCGTCGAAATATTAACCCGTCGCTGTTCGATCGAGGTCGAACTTGTCTCTTTTTGGCGAAGGCCCTTGGCGTTAATGGTATTATTTCGAACTTTCGTCGAAATATTAACATGTCGCTATTCGATCGAGGTCGAACTCATCTCTTTTTGGCAAAGACCCTTGGCCTTAAGGGTGTTATTTCGAATTTTCGTCGAAATATTAACCCGTCGTTGTTCCAGTTTTTTGGGGAACTGGGTATCCTCTGGGGGAGTCCTAGTTCCGCTTGACCTCTGCACTTATGATAACTAGGGATTCTAGTCTATTTTATACTCCTTTTTGCTTGAGTTTTGGATTAAAAATATATACAAGTAATCCCGAAAGCTTACATGTTTTGCTTCTTTGCAGTGTTTGGTCAGAAAAGTGAGTAGAAGTCAAAACCATCTCAAAAAAGGAGTGAAGTCTGCACAAGTGCCAAGAACAAGTCAAAGCACCGCTGCAACATAAAATCCACTACAGCTGCAAAAGACCCACAGCGACCGCGGTCCAGTTAGTGCGGTTTGCGGTGGACAAGTTTAGAGAGATGCAATTCTGAGGTTCTAAGCATTGCGGTTTGCGGTAGATTCTTCGTGGCTGCGGCAACATCATCACGATTGTAGTCCATTTTATGCGATCCGCGGAGAGAGAATTCAGAGAGATGGTATTTTGGAAGTTTCAAGACACCGCGGTCAACGGTCCATTTTATGCGGTCCGCGGTAAAGTCACCGTGTCTGCGGTCCATTTTATGCGGTCCGTGGTGGCCAGAGTCAGAGAGAAAAGAATTGAAGCTAAAAGCTCCACCGCGGCCGCAGTTCATTTCTTGCGGACCGCGGTACCTTCGTCACGAGTATTTTTGTCCAGAAAATTCGGCCTTGTATAAATACTTCTTTTTCAGATTTTTAAGGTATCTTTATCTTAGCAAAGCACGTGAACGGCGGTTTTAAGCTATTTTGAGTAATTTTGTAGCTAGTTTAACATTGAATCTTCTAATCTTAACTTGTAATTATATTTTATAGGTTATTCTTCATCTAAATATCTGATTTCCTCCATTATTATGAGTAGCTAGACGCATTAGTTAGGGTTGTGGCTCAACCCTAGTGTTGTTATTTGATGGGTCTTTTGTTTTAAGGCTTAGATGTTTATGGGTAGTTGATATTTGGACTGATTTGTGTTTTTCATGTTGAATTAGTGGTTGCAAACACTAATTTATGTCTTTTTGACTTGGGCTCTTCTTGAGAAAGAAGCTTGAGTCTAGGAAAATCAGTCCAACAAGGAATTGGGGTGTATTCAAGAGATTGACAGCCCCAATTAAAGGGTTAAACCTAGAGATAGTAATACCCAACTTGAGCCTATATTGCTTGCACAATTTTGACACCCAATTGGTCTTGAGAAAGTCAATTAGAGCAAAGTCACTCAAACTACCGAGAGGTATAGAGTGAGTAGTTTCGTGCATTGGCTATATCGCAACCCCCTGTGAGCACGTGATTTTTGCTTAACGAAAACTACTCCAAAAGAAATCGAAAAATAAAACAAAATTCTCTTGATGTACAATTTTTTTTAGGATTTACGTGGCATGTTTGGATAATTATTTGTGTTTTGTCCGTAAATATTTACCTTGTTGTAGTTAATTGAAAAATACGAAAACAAAAATATAAAAATACATGTTGTATGCATATTTAGGATTTAATTATGCATTTAGGAATTAATTAAAACCGTCAATTTGCTTTATAAAAGAAAATCACAAAAATATGCATTTTATTTTATCTGTTGTCATTGTGTGATTTCATTTTAAGGTTTTAATTTGTGTGTTAATTGTTGTAAATATTAATAAATATTTGTGTAGTGTTATTTTTATTTTTTACAATTTAATTAGGAATTGTTAATTAAAAGAAGAAAATGAAAAGAGTTAAAATATAGGGCCAATCAGATCTGGGCCAGAAATTTAGACCAAAAAATCAGGCCCAAACATTCCAAAAGACCCGGTCAAATCCAGTCCACCTGCAATTAATCCAAACGACGCCGTATTGGCATCTCAAATCTGAGCCGTTGATTTGTCTCAATCAAACGGTCCAGTTCAGCCCCGGCTAAGTTGAAACGACGCCGTTTTAGGCAAATTGATCTAGGCCATTGATCTCTCTTGATCGAACGGCCGAGATCAAACCACCCCACCCCTATATAAATTCAATCTCTTAAAGAGCATTAGTAATTAAAGTTAATTCTAGTTGCCAATATTTGTAAGTAGTTAACACTCAGGGTTTGTTCATTTAACAAAATGGGTTTAGGATAGTTATAAGATGTTTAGTTTCTTTTGAAAAATACTACTTGTCAATTTTGTAATTTATTTACAATTTCAATTTTGGTGATGTTTATTTTTCGTCAACAATGGTCGTAAGTTGGTAAATAATAAACCACGACCCGATTAAGCATGTAATTAATTAGGACTTTTTCTCTTTCATCTTTAGAGACGAACTTAATTAGCAGAATGTAGTCACTTTAGGATTACCCTTTAAAATAAATGAGGCGTGCCTTGCCAAAAAAAAAAAATTACAAATTGCGGGGCCCTCACAAATGTATATATTAATTACTTAGAACTCGGGATCGGCCGCTTAGCGAATTTCATGGCCTTTTTCCCAAAAATAATAATACGATAGTCTCTTTAGGCACGTGCTTAATAATCTTACCTTCTTAAAATCGGGTGTGCATTTATGCGACCCAAATCCAAATCTCAACGGAGTCAAAATGTGTCAACAATCACGGGTGCATTGATTGCGACATGGTTCGAAACGTATTTTCATAACATTGCAATTCTATAATAATAAAAGCGGTTTAAAGTTGATAAAAGCACTTGAATTATAATATGTATTAAAATCAGATATCTAGTCATTACAACAGTTTAAGCGACCATGCTAGAACCACGGGATTCGGGGGTGCCTAACACCTTCCCTCGGGTCAACAGAATTCCTTACTTAGAATTTCTAGTTCGCAGACTTCATTTGGAAAGTCGAATATTTTCCTCGATTCGGAATTCAATCGGTGACTTGGGACACCACAAATCTCCCAAGTGGCGACTCTGAATTAAATAAACAAATCCCGTTTCGATTGTCCTTTAATTGGAAAAACTCCTTTATACCCTTACGGGGTAGGAAAAAGGAGGTGTGACACCCCTAACATAACAATTTTGCTTTAGGCTTTAGAACCCGTCAAGTATTCACCTAGGAGAAAGCCACTTCCCTAGTGCCTTATTAACCATTTAGAAAACCTTACAAGCATTTATACGTAGCTTAATTTCGCACATCATTAGTATAAAATTAGAAGTATCAAACAAACAATTATGATTGAAAGTGTAATTAAAAGCACTACACACTGCTAGCTTAGATATGAATCCAATTCCCAATCATTCTAGTTCCCTGTGGATTCGATCCCGACCTTCTCGGGTAAAAGCTGCATCGATCGCTCTTGCCACTCCATAGTGGTGTAGGGTTGGACCCGATCAGCTTCCTGGGTGAGTCTCAGTTTGCTTGATTTTTGTTTGCATCGGAGAGGGTAATGTTGGAGAGTATGAAACGTTGCTGTTTTGCTCACGTTCGCTTCGTGCATACATTGGAGTTTCCTTGTCTAATCTTTTCGCTTTCCGGTCTGGAGGTGTCATTGATGGGCAAGACGATAAATTATACTTTGAACTTGGGGATGTCTTCCTCGTCGACTCGGTTCCTAAGTTCCCGGGAAAACCCTATTGGGGCAACTCCTAGGTGAGGGAGAGAGAGCACAGCTTAATAGGCGTCATTTTCTAGAAGTTGGATTGTCAGGTGGGCGATATTTCGGTTGTCTTGCAGTAGTTTCCCATTCTCAGGCTGAGATGTTGAGGAAAGAGAGAGAAAGAGCAGCCCCCCTCTTCACAAGATTTCCCCCTATATATAGTTAGGGAATCCTTACTATATGCTTGGTTTAATACACTTTTATGCTACGTCCGCCTTTGTCGTCCTCTGAATGTTGTTTTTTACTTGACGAGTATTGAGAGTACGGGATTTGGAACAAACTATGTCGTCTTTCGTTGTCTCGCCGCTTGGACAGGATGTCGGTTGGATCGACCGTATCGATCAGATTTTGACCAATACAGTTATCATTGTCGAATTATTTTTATAAAAACTTTAAAAGTAACTTCCAAAAAATAAAAAAAATAAAAACTGGAAAAAATGCATTTGAGGAATATAGATTTTTCACGAGCATAGCTCAAAGAATGTGACGAGATGAATAAGATTCTTTCATCCTTAATTAGAAATTTTGGGTTCCTAAGTTTTGGAATGAAAAATCTTTGATGGAAAAATACTTTCCCTTTAATGGTCCACCCGGATTAGTTTTAGCTCCAAAGTAAATACGTATCGGACGAAAAGCTAAAAAAAAATTGTTAATGATCCACGCGCTAAATGTGCATGTCAGGACATCCTTTTACTTTTTTGAAGAATGAATTAGCAGCCGCCACCAGCGGTGCTGCGGCAGTCACATGTCTCTTCTTCTTCTTCTTAAGTTAGGTTTCTTCAATATCTATCATTCTATTGGTCTATTTTGTTTTCCTTCCTTTGACTCTAAGATTGCGGCTTTAGCTAAGAAACCTTTTTAAAAAAAAAACTCGTTTAAAAATTTTCAAATAACAAAAGAAAATCTTTCAGAAAGCAATTGATATTTTTTTTTGAACAAAGAAAGTCGTGATGCACTTTTCGGCTAGAAATTATTTTTTGGTGCGATAGTTTTATATTACTTAAATTTATGATGTATGATAACTGCAATTTACCTAGATGAACTCAGTTTAAACAACTGATTCAGTTGATTAAACAATTTCGATAGGTGTTTAAATAAATGATTGATTTATTTCAACAGTTTTATTAGTTATTTAAATAACTAATTGAGTTATTTAAGCAACTTCAATAATTATTTAAGCAAGTGGGCAGGTTAGATGAGCAATGTAGGTAGGGTGAGTAATTGTAGCGTGTGTATTGGTTATTAGCTGTTACTACCAATTAAATGCCCTATTATTAAGAGATACTCAATTATTATTAATTTGTATATAAATGTAATTAAGTGATACCTTATTTAGTAGGAGTAAAATAAGCTTATAACTTATTTTGTGAGGGCTAGGTCCGTGAATATATAGAAGTTAAGGAAAATATAAAGAAAACAGAGAAGTTTTGGTGACATTTGATATATACCCAATATTACAACCAATACATGATAACACAAATTCCTTTTCTCTTCTAGAAGAGGGAAATTACTACAGACTGCAGCCAGACAAGGAAAAAATAGTTCAATTTATGCTGAGAATTGAGGAAGAAAGTCAAGCCGAAGAAATAATTGTAGTAGTAATTATGGGAGGAACTAACTTTCGTTTTGCATTTATTAGCTTAGAAACTTTGAAGTTGTCTTTATCCTCAATCCTCGTGATAAAGTTACTATTCCAAGCAATGACCAATAAGATATCCCAATTTAATAACTTTCGACAATTCTAGCAGATGATTGGCTATTAAAAAGCGGAGTGAGAGAACAAGTGAAACCAATGATAATTTCGAGTCAAGTCTAGTAATATATCATTGGCTGTTAAAAAGTAGAGTGTGAGTCCAAGTAAGAAGTGAAGTGGTCTCTTGCTTCTTTTGACGTTATTTGAAAGTTGAAACCAAGATGAAATTTGAAAAACTTCAATCATCTTTATGATATGACCAAAATAGAGACACCTATTGGAAAAAATAGCATTTTGGGTCAGGTACACTTATAAGAGGTGCTAGCTAATTAATCGACCAATTAGGTCTAATCCTATATAAACTTTGATTATGGCTGTTGGAAAACTCACTTGTTCATAAGAAAAGGCGCATCCAAACTTAGGGATATAGGGTCATCTTTTTAATGTTTCAACCCTCTTATGTGTTCTTCAACTTTTAAAATTTTTGGAAAATCCAAGATTTTTTTCTAAATAGAAACAAAAAAGACGTATTTTCGATTTTTCTCTTCTTGTAACAGGCTTTACAGTACGAATTTCACTGAAGTACGGTTCGATATACAATTCAGATAAGTATTACATTACAAACTGACAATTGACTGTGTTAGACAAGAGAGAACCTAGAAAAATTCAGAAAATGTTATTCGAGAATATTATACCACGGTGAATGGAATAAGTAAGCAAACATTATTGATTAAAAAAACTTAATGATTAGATGTTATGTGTGTTGTTGTTTTCATATGAATTGAAAATTGATAATGCTTACGTTCGTCCAAGTTAGAAATCTATAACGTACGTTGATCATATGGACCCAAAACGAACGCGATTCTCGCTTCAATCCATTGATTTCCACTACGCCATTAGTTGATAACGCACCATCTTTGATTATGCTTTTTAGCATTTGGTTTTTACAAGTTATTTAATGATCACTTTGTTAAATTTATGTACTTTTTATTCTCTTCATACACTACCAATTCAGTAACTTAGGGATTTCTTGAGAACGACTTGCTAACGGCAGTCTAACTTTTTTTTGATTACTAACTCATACTTCACATAATTAACGGCTTACCTACAGTTAGTTTTAAAGTGACTTGACTGAGTAACTTCTTTTTTTTTTTTTTAAACACCGCAATAAGTAAAATGAAAACTCTAAAATCTAATGTTGTGAGATCCGTCAATTGATAGCAAAAGAAATGATAAATTATGGTTAGGGGTGGAGTTAGCATACCGCATACGGGATATGGGTCCAAACTCAATAGTTTTAGTTCAAACTTGGTATTTGTCTTAAAAAATTCATTAAACTAATATTTACAATTATTAATTTTAAACCTAGTAATTTGAACAGACTATAATTCCGAACCCATAAACTTCAAATAGGTTATATACTTGGAGGGACAAAGTGAATTTGCGAGCATCATTCAGCTTATAATGCATTACTATTATTTATTGCCATAACATGACATAATTAATAAGCATGGGCTAGCCCTCACTTCGCTAACAAAAGCTACATCATTTAGTAGGAAACTTTCCTTCATACATAAAAGCTTGCTTTCTTTTAGCAAATTGGCAAAGGACCAATTACATGTTTTGCTTCTTCTAAGTTTTTTTTTTGTGCCTTTTAATTTGTAATTTTCTTGTCTTGTTTGATCAACTTTAATGTCATAATATCAACACTCAAGCACCTAAACTATATAATAATTGTCGAAGTCTTTGCATTTATTAGGATTGGCTATTGCAAACTGTTTACACCTCACTTATAGATTAATTTAATACTTTTATAACTTTCTTATATAACACTATCATAAAGTTCGTGACAATTCATACTTCCATAAAGAATATTGTAAGATAAAAGACGATTGTGATAAATCAAAATAGTGGGACTGAAGTTGCACGTTTACCTCCCAACATGTTCACAGGCTTTAATTTATTAATACATTAATTTTGGACCATCTTTACTTTTATATTTTCTCCACTACTTTTTGTCCACTCATAGTTGCTGCTCAGTGCCGACATATGCAAGTTTTTGTTGTTTTCTTAATTGCATTTAGTTTTAACTATACACAGAGTAAGTTTGTAGATCAAAGAAATAACAGAGGATAACTATGTATTTTGTTGGAGTAAACAATGGGATAAACATTATTCATGATATATTCGACTGACTTGTAATTAATATTTACAGTTAGAACACTATTTTTCAAAAGTCTTTAAAATATGCCCAAAGTTGATGATTATTTTATTGTATCTAAATCCGATGCAACATTTTTTCTAGTCGGACATAGAAAACAATAAGAATATATGGAATTCTTTTCCATTAAACATTCTTCTCAGCTTACAATTGATTCAGTTTCTCTCCTGCCTCCTCCATAGGCGGATCCAAGATTTGAATTTTATGAGTTCAGACTTCAGAATCACAATCTACCACATCTCATCTAATTTAATGAGTTTAAAATTTATTATTTGTATATATCTAATGATTTTTTGGGCAAAAATACAAAGTATAAGAGGAAGTTATGGGTTCAAATTAACCTTTAAAACCCGAGGGCTGCAAGTCTTTGAAATTTATTCCCCAAAAATCATTCTTTCGAAGATATATATGCATAAACCTTTTGTAAGATTCTTCCATTTCCATTTCTTGGAGACTCACAATTTCTTTGTACAGAAAGTTGGAATCCGAGCACCAAAGAATATATAGGACAACATAATTTTCCCTTCAGAAATATTGTATGAGTAAAGCTTGGATTCTCATACCTTAAAATACGTAAACCAAACATACTTTTAGAAAAAAGTATAGTCCCTTCTTAAAAGACGAAATCCCTAACTTCCTTGATAAAGAAAGAAGAACATATTGCAAAGTAGTGCTTGAACCCTTTACGGAATGAGGGCTTACAAAGAGAAAATTAAAATATAAAAAGGTAAATCACAAAAAAGTCAAAGGAGATTCTAACATATGACATATATACATATAATTTTTTCACCTGTCTATATAATGTAATTTTCAAGCGAAAAGACAAATAAGTTCAAATTAAAGGAGTATAACTATCTACAAACCCCAGTATTAGTGACTACTCTATATTTCTCTCAGATCATCTTCACACCACCAATTTCCATGGGAAAAATTCTATTTCTAATTAAAACCCCTTAATTTTTCATCTCACAACATTTCGTAGAAAATTCCACTTTTAATTAATACTTTCCCCCTTAATTCTAAGATTCTTCCATGCATTTCTACTTCTTTGATACTCTATTGCTTCGTACAGAAAGTTACGATGAAATGTAAGAATCAAAGCAACAAAAAATGAACAGTGTATTGGTCAAAATTTGATCGTCACGATCGAGTTGACCGACGCCCTGCCTAATTAACCAGGTAGCGAAAGTTAATAGAGTCCACTCCATTTCTCCTCTCCAACATCCGACGAGTCGGTAAGAGCGGCGCCTAAAATCATGACCTAGACACATTGGTAACACGAGGACGTCGAGTCAAGCAAAGGGCAAAAGTGCCTTGATTATATATAGCCAAGGAAAGCTTTCAACAGAAGGGGCTGCTCCTCCTACCTCTCTCTAAAAAATGAAAAGCTCTCTTCGTGTATCCTAGAGACAGTAAAAATGGCTTCTAGAAAAATATGTAAATCGACTTTCTCATCGATTGATGAGAGATACCACATTGAATCTCAATAAGATCATTCACATTACTTTCATCCCGTATGCTATCCTTACTCTTAGCTTCTTGATCTAGATTAATTATGTCTGACTAAGATTTACCCCTTCATCTTTGATTGATTTGTTCATAAAGGTTCTAATATCTTTTGAGTCAAACAATTTGGCACCGTCTATAGGGATTTCTTAGTGAAATTTCTTAGTTTATCTCAGATCGAAACCAAGAAGCACGATAACCAACCAAAAGAAGCGCGGAGGGAAAATCCAACCCACACGAGACACGGGAGCAGCGCAGTAGGGGAAAGAGAGCTGAGTAGAATTACCAAGCTTAGAAATCCTCGTCCCATCAGCCATCGATATATCAAACAAGGAAAACGTTGTTACAGACCTGTTCCCCCCCTCTCCCCCACCACCCACTTTTTGTCCAAGCAAGCACATAAGACTCGCGCGGGTGAGCGCACAAAGGAACATCTCGATTGAAGAACAAAATTTGCTTCAGCACAGCCGAAACACCTACTGCTGGCGATATCTCCGGGCTGGACGGCAAGAGTCAGACAAGAAAACTATAATGCATACACAACGCGAACCTAAACGAAATGTCAACGTCTCATATTGACCAACACTGCACCTCCTGATGCAAGCAATATCAAATGGACTAGGACTCCCACGAGAGATGTCCGACTCTCCAAAAAATCGAACGACGATGGGCTGATTATTTCGATAAGTTCGAAATAACACACTTTAAGGCCAAGGGCCTTCGCTAAAAAAGAGAAGGGTTCGGCCACAATCGAACGATGATGGGCTGATTATTTCGATAAGTTCGAAATAACATCCTTCAAGGCCAAGTGACTTCGCCAAAAAAAGAGGAGTTCGACCTCGATCGAACGACGACGGGCTGATTATTTCGATAAGTTCGAAATAACACCCTTTAAGGCCAATGGCCTTCACCAAAAAAGAAAATGGTTCGACCACGATCGAATACGACGGGCTGGCTATTTCGATAAGTTCGAAATAACGCCCTTTAAGGCCAAGGGCCATCACGAAAGAGGAGAAGAGTTCGATCACGATCGAACGACGATGGACTGATTATTTTGATAAGTTCGAAATAACACTCTTTAAGGCCAAGGGCCTTCGCCAAAAAAGAGAAGGGTTCGACCACGATCGAACTACTGTTGATACCCAATTTAGTCCTACCTTTCTTTTAATTAATTTTCCGGCGCTCCCTAGTCACTAATAATCTAATGCTCCATTTTTAGTTATTTATTACTACTATTTATTATAATTATAATAAGTGAAGATATTACTTGAAGATATTACTACTATTACAAAGATTATTATTTATATTATTAATACTATTAGCATTATTATTAATATGACTATTATTGAGTTAACCGGCTAATTTAATATGTAATATTATATATGCTTTTTTATTTATTTATTGAGTCCAAGTTATTAAGATATGGGAGCCTAATTAAATTAATTTAAAGAATGTGACGACACGACCAGTCATCTCATGAGTTATCACTCCTTTTCCCCCATTTCTGCTTCTTTATGCTTCGTTATTCGTGTTGTCACACGGGCGTTTTTAGTCCGCCGAAAATGCTGCCCGATGTGCGGCAGTCAAGTCCCCACTTGACCTCAGCCTTACCCAATTTTCGTTCGCTTTCGAGGTTCAACACTTAGAATAATTTAAAGGCAACAAGAATAAACAAAGGCAACACAGATTTACGGGAACTCTTTCCCAACCTTTTATAATAAATCAATTACAAAGGAAAATCTCGAGTTAGGCAAGGTGCTTCCACCCTTGGAAGGCACCAACTCACAAAAATGGCCTACTCATGCACGAATCCGCCCTATAAAAGCCCCTGCCTAAGGCTACTCGTGCTGCCACTCGTTTGGCAAGGCAATGGCACATATTTTGCCATGCTCAAGCCATAAAATAGACAACCCTATGTCTATCTTTCAGACATTTCCCTCCCTAGGTACTTAGCCCATTTTTAAGGCTGCTAGCACACATATATATAATGTAGTCAGCCCCAAAAAGTCTCCTATGTTCAGTTGACATCCCCCAACTGATAGGACATGATCCCCATGATCAAAACGTGTGGGACATGTCTCTAACATGCCCCAAAAACGTGCAAAGACTCAGCCTATAATCAGCAACTCTTGGACATGGGTAGTTGTAACCGCCAACTGCATGGCATGTGCACAGCACACTTGAAAACCACTTCATGTGCACTGCATGTGCGCGTTTCTTGGCCAGCTGCTGCACGCCTAAGGCTGACTTTGCGCCCAGCCTTAGCCTTTGACACTGCTTCCGCTCAATGCCATCGCCATAGCTCGTCACCCTTGACTTAGCCGCACGCCAATCCGCTGCCACAGTTGTTTGTCCTTGTCAAGTCGCCCCTACTTGATCAAGTCTGCCCGTTGCCCATGCTGATTTTAACATCAAGTCACCAAGCCTTGATGCCCTTCCCTTTGCCAAGTCGTTTGCCCACAATTAACTTAGGTGCCAGTCCGCTCACCTAAGTCATGGCAACATCACATTTCCAATGCCACTGCCTTGGCACTAAGCTGCCTCACTTTAGCGCCGAGGTCTTTCCCGTTTTGGCTTGTCAAGCTCCCATCCAGCCCGCCTAGTTCCGTCAAGGTCTTGGCCTTGCTTGTACGCAGCCCACTCTTGCTTTAGTGTAGTCCGTCACACTTTAGCCCTCTAATACAAGTGTAGTCCGTCTCACTTGTCTTAGCAACAGTTTGTTTCCATTGACAACACCCCCGCATTGTCTTGCATGTTGATTTTCCCCGGCACATAGGCCAATGGCAAGACCATCATGCCAAAATCCTCGCCACTGCCGTGCCACTTGCCGATCAGCTTTGTCAGGGGTCTAACAAACCACCCCAACCAGTTGAATTCGACGCCCTCGTCGAATAGATCCCAACACATGCTGCCATTTGCAAAGACATCACAAGTTCAGCACCCTTTTGAGAATTACGTTGTCCTTGCCCTCAAGTGCAACGTTTTTGTTTTCTCATTGCATTTCTTGTCCGTCGTTCCCACAGCAAAACCAGCACGCCAACTGACTGATTTGTAAGAACCCACAGTGATTTTTTTTGCACCCTCAAACTCGAAATTTCTGCATCACTGCCTTCCTTGCCTTTTCTGAATTTCTAAGCCAAGTCAGTCCCTTCCACGAACAAGAACACTGACCCACTGCCTTGTAATCTTGTCCATGGCCATCTCGACCTCGTCACGAACCAAACCAAACCAAACCTGGCTTGCTCTGATACCAATTGTCACACGGGCATTTTCATTCCGCCGAAAATGCTGCCCGATGTGCGGCAGTCAAGTCCCCACTTGACCTCAGCCTTACCCAATTTTCGCTCGCTTTCGAGGTTCAACACTTAGAATAATTTAAAGGCAACAAGAATAAACAAAGGCAACACAGATTTACGGGAACTCTTTCCCAACCTTTTATAATAAATCAATTACAAAGGAAAATCTCGAGTTAGGCAAGGTGTTGTCACCCTTGGCAGGCACCAACTCACAAAAATGGCCTACTCATGCACGAATCCGCCCTATAAAAGCCCCTGCCTAAGGCTACTCGTGCTGCCACTCGTTTGGCAAGGCAATGGCACATATTTTGCCATGCTCAAGCCATAAAATAGACAACCCTATGTCTATCTTTCAGATATTTCCCTCCCTAGGTACTTAGCCCGTTTTTAAGGCTGCTAGCACACATATATATAATGTAGTCAGCCCCAAAAAGTCTCCTATGTTCAGTTGACATCCCCCAACTGATAGGACATGATCCCCATGATCAAAACGTGTGGGACATGTCTCTAACATGCCCCAAAACCGTGCAAAGACTCAGCCTATAATCAGCAACTCTTGGACATGGGTAGTTGTAACCGCCAACTGCATGGCATGTGCACAGCACACTTGAAAACCACTTCATGTGCACTGCATGTGCGCGTTTCTTGTCCAGCTGCTGCACGCCTAAGGCTGACTTTGCGCCCAGCCTTAGCCTTTGACACTGCTTCCGCTCAATGCCATCGCCACAGCTCGTCACCCTTGACTTAGCCGCACGCCAATCCGCTGCCGCAATTGTTTGTCCTTGTCAAGTCGCCCCTACTTGATCAAGTCTGCCCGTTGCCCATGCTGATTTTAACATCAAGTCACCAAGCCTTGATGCCCTTCCCTTTGCCAAGTCGTTTGCCCACAATTAACTTAGGTGCCAGTCCGCTCACCTAAGTCATGGCAACATCACATTGCCAATGCCACTGCCTTGGCACTAAGCTGCCTCACTTTAGCGCCGAGGTCTTTCCCGTTTTGGCTTGTCAAGCTCCCATCCAGCCCGCCTAGTTCCGTCAAGGTCTTGGCCTTGCTTGTACGCAACCCACTCTTGCTTTAGTGTAGTCCGTCACACTTTAGACCTCTAATACAAGTGTAGTCCGTCTCACTTGTCTTAGCAACAGTTTGTTGCCATTGACAACACCCCCGCATTGTCTTGCATGTTGATTTTCCCCGGCACATAGGCCAATGGCAAGGCCATCATGCCAAAATCCTCGCCACTGCCGTGCCACTTGCCGATCAGCTTTGTCAGGGGTCTAACAATCCTAGAAGCCCAAAATTTGAAGCCCTCTTAACTATCTATTATCCGCTATTTCAAACTTACAAACCCTAATCCTACACCCCTAATAGCCGCCTACCTCCTCCTTTCTTTTTTGGTGAAAGTTACCTCACCCCATCAGCCATGGCAGAACTTGCTCATCCGATTTCGAATAAGATATTTTGATATCTCTAAA
This sequence comes from Nicotiana tabacum, assembly GCF_000715075.1. NCBI lineage: Eukaryota > Viridiplantae > Streptophyta > Magnoliopsida > Solanales > Solanaceae > Nicotiana > Nicotiana tabacum. The sequence goes on from NC_134085.1 coordinate 141,472,721, forward strand.
GCATCATGACTTTTCTTATCTCTCCTCTATGCTACAAGATTCGGTCAAACAAAGAGTGCCACAAAGAGCCAAGAAAAACGTTCATAAAATCTGATCTGCTGAGCAAAGGAGATCATGTGACCATGGGCGGATCTACGTGTAAGGGACCAGGTGGTACACCACCTGCAAGCTTTGGCCGAGACTATGAAATAGTATGTATACATACATATTATATATATAAAAGGAATTTATACAAATATTTTAAGTGGCACCGTTAGTAAAAAAAATGCTCAAGGTCCCACTGGCAAGGCATTGTTATTTGTACCCCAATGATGGGGTTCGAATCCAGCCTAGCTCACTATTTTAATAACTTTTGTTTGGTGCATTTAAGATCATTACATGAGGATTCGTTGTCTCTTCTTTCTCTTTACTTAATTGCTCTTTTTTATTAGTAGGTCCTATTGACTTTTTCTTTGATCTTAATAATTTATTTTGAATTTTTTTCTCCTTTTTTTCCTTTAAACAATTAACAGAAAATATAAGAAAAAAATTCTTTCACAAATCTATTCAAAGAAATCCCCCTTGTTGCATTTTTCTAACTCCTCCGTGATTTATCAATAGATAATGAAAAATTAATTGTTTTCTCTAGGACCACAACTTTCGTAATCTATTTGCCGAAACTAAAATTTAAAAAAAAAATTGAATAAAAGTTTATTTTGTTGTCTGATTGCTCTAAAGTAGGACAATTGTATATAATATCTAGTGAGTTAATTTTCATAAACAATATAAATTGAAAAATGTTTGTAAACTTACTTAATCTTTGGAGTGCTTATTAGTATAAGTTTTTGCCTTAAGTAGCTAAAATGATAACGAGCCTTTGTTCTTGTACAAAATGCATAATCCAGTTGAATTTTTATACTTGTTTTTCATGTTATCATAATTTTTACGTAATCTTTTTGCTCGATCGATTTGTTTATATTAACTCCAAAGATGAATAATCCGAACTGAAACCCAAATAGACCAAACCGATTAGATTTATACCCTATTTAGACAATATAAATTGTAATATGATTACGTTCAAAAATTTTGGCACTCGGAGCCTTCTGCATGTGACGGATCAGATTTCAAACGACTCTTTCAATTCCCGCTCATGAAACCCTAGTTGTTTTCTCCTATAAATACTCCTAAAACCTTCAGCCGAAAACCAAGCTGGAATCATCAGAAAAATCCCCCCAGAAAAAACTCAATTTATATCTACTCTGCTTTTTTTTTAATCTCAAGCTTTACAATATGTGGAAAATTTCTCAATATTTAGTCTCTATTTTTATATTCTCGACAACTAAGGAGTAGTAGATCTAATTCCTCAAAGTCCTAGTTCATTGCCCTACAAAAGGTAAATTCTACTCCACTCTATTTATTTTTTGATTGTTAAAATACTGCGTTTTAGAAATTTATGAGTTAGGATCTTTGTATTACAGAATGTTGATATAGATTAATTTCTGTTGTGAATCTTGAATAGCATGCCATCATAAAAAATAAAAATAAAAATATTTTGGTTCTTCTTCAAATATGACTATAGAGTTATCTCTGTCTTAGAAACCATGTCTAAAGTCTATCTTAAATAATATTTATGTCTGGATTGATTTGCGATTGTGTTGATTTATTGGAACCCTCTTTGTCTATGAATATTTCTTTCCATAAATATTGAGATGCTCATAAAGAATTTTCTATTCTGTCATGTCTCTCTTTTTATGTTTTAACCCGAGATATATATTATATAGAAACGAAAGTGTGATTTGGTATTCTAGTTTCCTAGACTATTATAGGACAGCAGTTTGGTTTGATTAAATAATAATAAAAAAAAAATAGCTTTAGTTTCTTTATCTGGCAGAAACTTGATTTGCTGAGAAGATATAATTTTGTAATATTATTATAGACACCCGGTACTTAGTTTTCTTATCCATAAAACTTGAATCACCTACCTTTGTCTAAATATAATTTATCACTCAAGAATTTAGTTAGTTTCACGGCTTGTTTAAAAATTACTCCAAGTTGCAATAGTATGATCGTAGAGTAGAACATTTTGAGTTTGAGTGTATTAATATCAAGTAGCATTTTCTTTAGGATCTCATTACAATGCCATTGTTTGAAACACTGTTAAGTTTCTAGGCATATGCAAGTTTCATGTTAGGTTCAAGTCATTTATATATTTGACGAATGTGCATTCTATGTTTCTCTTATTTTGGCTTTCATATATTAATAAGAATTAGTTTCCTTAGTTTCTAATCCTTCTTATTTCGTTCTTTTCCTTTTCGTGGCATGTACACTTTGGAGCAACATGGAATTTTAATGCAAGACTCTTCATCCTCGCATAGAGTCATCACAACAAGAAAAACAAGCAAAAATTATTTGGAGATGCCTATGGCATTTTTCCTCTATTTTCTTTATCATTTGTTCTATTTCCGGTGATCTGAGCCGCACTTTCCTGTACCAGATCAACAGCAGGGAGATTGTCACGAGAAGAATCACCAGCCATTCTTGTCAGAAAATACGTCAAAGAAATAACATAGAAGAGATGAAAGTTTTCAGTGAACAAGGGGGCACGTAGAAACTTGAGGTTTCGGAAAGAAAGTATATCAGTAGGATTCTTCCAAGTGAAAGATGAAGAAGTGTGTCAATCGAATGACAAGCTTCCTCTATTTATATGGAACATAAATCCCCCGAGCACAAAACCAAGAGTCGCCAATGAATCTGATTAAGGGCGTTATTTCGAATCTGAACAGACTAAAAAGAAAAGTAAAACACATAAATTGAAACAGAAAAAGTACTATCTAAATTAAGAACAGTAGAATCTCTTTTCTTTTATGAACTACAACTACAAGCATGCATTGTATTTTCTAGCTGGAAACCCTGCACTCACAAGAAGAAGAAAACAGAGAAGTCAATGGATACTAATTTATATCAAGATATATACACTAGTTTGTAGTATCTTTCACCGCGATTTGACCATCTTAAATTAAGATTCTTAATAATTGATAGAAATTAAGGGTCCACCAAATTGTATAGAGAACCTGGTTTTCTATTAGTTCCCACAAAATATACACACACAAATATAAATAAATGACACAACAAAATTTTACGTGGAAAACTCCCAGCTCATGGGATTAAAAATCACGCCTACACTCGTAGGATTTCAACTTAACTAACTGAGCAAACTTTAGATTACAAACTATTGTAATCTAGGAATTAACCTCTTAATCCCTTACCTAGTTGTAATAACTCTATTACAAGTCTCTTTGTAATAACTCTATTACAAAGCTCACACTTTGACTAACTCTAGCCAAAACACAAACACTAGGTTTATAGTTTTACAAACGATTTCCTACGGAATGCTTCTAACTAAGATGAGTAGGAATTACAAGTAGATCATACTAACAAAGGTACAACAATACTAAGGATATATGGTAACACAGTGTTGGGATCTGCTCTTCGTTCTATTGTTGCTTTGTTCTTGAAGCCTTGCAGTCACTCAAAGTCAGCAACACACTTGAGAGAGAAACTTGATGATTTAGGGTTATGCAAGTGTGTGTTTTCCCCTTGCCTCATGTTGGTAATATATATGTGAGGTTATTGGGATGATGTATGCAATTATTCGGTACAAGGTATGTTCCATAAAGTGACTGTTGTATTGTTGCGTGTGCAGAGAAACAATGCAACGACTTTACAGGTGTAGAGAATTGACTTGTATTGTCATCGGAGGAACTGATGTCCATTTGTTCTCTCTGATGTTTCTTTGACTCAAGTTGTTGGAACTTGTGTCGGACTTGAGACTTATTGTTCTTGAGCACTTTGAGGATGTGTAATTCCAATTTGATTTATAAAGTTTGTTAGATCATCAAAATACAAGAAAGCTAACAATAATCATATCATATCTTCATATCTTCCGCGGATTCCCTTAGAGAGCTGGTATAAATTAAAGAAGTTATATAAGTTAATTCCCTTTCTTATTATACTTTATAAGCTGAACTTTGAACGTGCATGCAAAATCTGCTGGAATTGGCATTTAATTTATAGTCAAACTTTCACAACGTACGTTCTGATCCAGAAAATGTATAGGACAAGGAGACATACTTTAAGTTCATATACAACTCATTCATTGACAATTAATACACTTAATTGGCTTTATCCTGTTGAATAAAGGCTCTTACTGCAACTAGTACACTAGCGATCCACCAGCACTTTGAGTGATTCTATTAAAAGGTTTTTTGACCTTTTGTGCAATAATTTAATCACAAAGTTTGCTTTGCTAGTGGCTACTTTGTGGTTGGAATTAACTTTTGGCGGAGTTGTGGCCATGTGCTTTATATAAACTGCTATATTTATCCAAAAATTCGTGTTCTACATCTCATACTTATCCAATTCATTTAATTTCCTTTAGCTTTTAGCATGCTGAGCCTATACAATTCAAAATGTAGAGTTGGTACTTCTCATAGTTTTGATCATAAAATAAACATATCCATGAGAACGTGTGGACATTGTACAATTGCTTCAACGAGCCTTTGTCAGAGCATAAGCTATAGAGACATACTTCCAAGTTCAATTTCTACTCATTTAATTGACAACTGACTTTGCTTTTCTTGTTCTAATAAAACTTTTGCTACTAATAGAAACCTAGCTACTTGCTAGTAGAATTCGATGACTTTCATTATTGAATCTATCCTTGATGGCCATTCTCTCTATTGTAAAGGAGTAGATTTTTGTCCCAATTTTCAAACGGTAATTAATTATTCCACCCGTGTTAAAAAAAATAATTACGGGGAAGTACAGGTTGTGACGGCTCGAACCAATTTTTACCATATTCTTTTTTTTTCCTTACATAATTTAGTATATAATTTTTTTTTAAAAAAAATCACCTATATATTAACAAGGGATTAAAAAGATCTATGTTAGAAACAGATTTGAGAATATTCATGTTTATCATCCCGAATTTAAGCATTGTTGGGTGAATTAAAGTGAAACTAAAAACTCCATTGTTGGGGTATTTTAAAAGCTAAAAAAACTCCTAATTGAGTTTTGTGATGCGCTGAAATTTTTGATAAAATGATGATTGAGATTCATTGATGATGTCATGGAAGTTATGGCTAAAATTTAAAAGAATTTAGTGATGTTTTCCGTGAGTTACAAAATCTAATTATTGTATACAATTGTATAGTAGGTTTATATGTTGTATACTGGACGTATAAATACTGTTGCAAAAATGAAATATGCACCTGTAAACTTAAAAACATGGCTACGTAGTACGTAGGTGTAGTGTGTTGGGCTATACTTTTATACAAATCTCTCTATTTTTATTTGGTATTATTTGATTAGATACCAGAGTGTGAAATGCTAATTAACTCGTATATTGCAATAGTAGTTGCTTAAATAATATTAAAATAACAGTTGAAAAATGCATAAAGCATTGATATAGGCAGCATACCCTAATACAAGTATCAATGAGTAATTTTACTGCTCGATTCCGTAACCTATAGATCACAGGAATATAACTTATCCGTTATTCCAAAACCCCTTCTAACAATTGAAAGTTAGTTTAAATAAATGTTAAAAAGGTATACCTAAAAATTTGGAAGTTGGTTAGAGTAATATCATTTCGAATGCAGACAACCGTCTCGAGAGGCAGCAAGATTAGAAAAAGAAAAAGGTATCATATATATCAACTGATACAAGAATGTGAAAAACTATGCATAAATACCTTTTCTCATCTAAAAGGTATCATATGTACAAAAATCTGGTGCTTGGTCTAGGTGTTTCTGTGATTATTCTTGACCTATCTAGAAAAAGGTCCATACTTGGTGCTTGATCTATCACTCCAAGACGTTTTTTCTGTTTTACTAAATTTTTGTGTCACCTCTTTTATGTCTTTAGTTATCGGCTCTTTACTGACTTCTTTTTCTTTAATAATTTTATCCAATTTTTTACTTATTTCTAAAAGTAATAAGTCATGTGCTTCACCATCGTTCACATGACCTTAATAAAGTTTTTTCTTTATTTATTCTCTTTGTGAATTATTAATCTTATCTTCTGACACACATCATTTCTTCAGCTCATTCTTCAAATTCTTAGCTTTATTTCTTGTTATTCTTTTTTCATGTGTCCAAATTTTGGGTGTATAATATATTGAACTGACCCATTTTAAAGCAATTATGAGTAAATGGGGCTACACATCATGGTTTGCGTGATTCTAAAGGTTATTAATTTTTGTACGTGATCAATACAAGCTAAGGTGGGAAAGCAATTAGAGTATTACTACTATTAGCTACGCGGGGCTAGGACTTTACTGTGGTCAGCTCTATAGCCACTATATTCGAGCCATATATGTTTGTCCAATACATTTAATTTGAAAGCTGAAATCACATCAAATTTTATCTCATGATTGGGTAGTTAGTAGGGATAATGACCAATATATAAAATTGTTTATCTCGAAAATATAAGTAACAATTAAACTTGATTTGTGATTTTAAAGATATGTAATTTAGTTCAATACCAATTAATAATCAAGAAATATGAAGTAGAAATGGAAAACAAAAGTGAATGTAACCAATGTTAGTTAACAGTAGTGACCTCGAGACGGTGACCTTGAGATGGCTTAGGGCAGTAAGAACAACAAGAAGGACAATCAAAGTAAGAACAATCAAGCTAAGAGACAATTCTGATGAACAACATGCAAAAAGTAGAGAGTATATTCTTTTCATAGTAAAAGATGATAAGATGATGTTATCAATGATTGGGGTCCCCTTTATATAATAGCGGAGCCTTAAATAAGGAATATTTCTATTTGCAGTAAGGAATATTCTTGGTACAACTGTCTAACCGCCTAGTACGAAATAATACAATCATATTCCGGGATTTGTGCAATGACTTTGAGGACGTGGCAGGAATTTAACTTGTTCTGGTACAAATCCATAACGGTACTATTTCGGAGTCGAACACACTCGGCCTCGGTATGCATTGTGCTTCGTCTTCGAACTCGAACTCGAAATTGATCTTGCCCGGACTTCGGACTCAGGATGGTACCCTGAGTCTATAAATCGGGGGATTATGATTTTGACCGTATACAAAGATATCCAACTTTAACGAAGATCAATAATTTTAGCACCCGTTTGTCCATAGATTTTGGCTTTAGTTTTTCAAAAAAAAAAAATTAAACATTATTTGTTTATAAAATATGATCTTGTTTTGGGCGAAAAATTCAGAAGCTTCCAAGTTTCCAAAAACTGGTTTAGGGCAGTTTTTTGGTGAAAACATTTTTTCCATTCATAAAATATCAGCTTTTCTTTAAATAAAATGTATGTCCAAACATAATTCCAACTTTCAAAAATTATTTATCAATCAAATCTATATCCAAACGCTAGCTAAGTCTAGCAGATGATTAGCTATTAGAAAGTGGAGTGCTACTACATACAAGTGAGAAGTGAAGTGATCTCTTCATTCTGTTGACCATTAATTTGAAAGCTGAAATCACATCAAATTTTATCTCATGATTGGGTAGTTAGTAGGGATGGTAGCGACTGATTAGATAGAAATAGGGGCGTAATAAGTCGGGTTTGGTTCGGATTTTTTAATTATTAAATTAAATTAATTGTATTGGGTTATTAAATTTAAAGACCAAACTAAACCAAACCAATAAATTCGGACTTTTTAATCCCGGTTTTTTCGAATTTTAGGGGTTTTCGGGGTTTTTTTCTCCCATAAAGTCTTTATAGCACAAAACATAGAATTTGTGCTCCAAATATTTCTTTAATCCTAGTAAGATATAATTATTAAGGTATTTTTTTAAATAAAATAACATAAATATGAGATGAGTCATGGCATTGTACTAAAATATTCAACAATAATAATAATAAAATCGCATAAAATAAATATTATTAATAAGCCATAATGAAAACTAACATAATTTAAAATTACTAGTAAGTTGCTAAAATAAGTACAACTAAGTAGTACTATTATTTACATGATTAAACACTAAAGAAAAATAAGTTATGCATTTTATCTAAACTATAGAAAAACTAAAAAATAAATATCCAACACTATTTTAATTTATAGTACAATTGAATTGAATATCTTTTATTAGTATTAGTGTTGATTTGATTTTGGTTTAGGATTTATTTGAGTTCCTAATATTTATGGGATACAAAAATTTATTGAAACATCCAAAAATTATAAGTCCAAACTTGAAATAATAAGTTAAAAGATAAAACTATGAAAAAGCTTAAGAAATATTTATAAACTATACTACAATAAATATTTTTATGTATCAAATCTATTTAAAACTTTTATACATATAACATCAGGTTGGTTTGATATCGATTTGACTTTTTTTAGTTAAAATCAAACCAAACCAAATATGATCGGATTTTTTTTCAACACCAAACTAAATTAAACTAAACCATCATCAGATTCTTTTTCTCGATTTAACTCGAATTATCGGGTTAGTACGATTTATCGGGTCATTTGTACACCCCTAGATAGAAATTTGACCAAGCTAGTGGTCACGAATGGTTTGCGTGTGGTTCTAAAGGTTTTCCACTTTCCAAAAGTAATTACGGGAAAGAAAAGCCTCAGAGTCCGTTTGACCGTGTTGTCAAAAATTATTTATTTAAAAAATATTTTTATTCAAAAGTATTTTTTTAAAAAGTACTGTTACAAAATAACAGTTTATATTTGGCCAATTTATTGAGTAGTGCTTTTTGCAAATAAATTATATTTGACCAATTATTCCAAAAAGTACTTTTGAGTATCAAATTACGAAAAAGGACAGTAAATATTCAATTTGCAATTAGTGTTATTTGAAAGAGATAAATGAATTTAAATATTTATTATAATAAAAATATAATCTAAAGATTTTAATCAATATAAAATATAATTATTTCAAAGAGATAATATCAATATCAAAATACATCACTCAATATAAATTAAAAATATGCTCTTATAAAAGAAGAGATCTATTTATAGTAGAGAGAATATTTCAAAGAAAAATAGGAAAAAGAGAATAAAAATATGATAGAATAAAAAAATAGAAGAAATGTATGGTAAAAAGAGAAAAACAAAATAAAGATATTAAATTAATAAGGAATAACATAAAAAATATAAATTTAATATAAAAATATTTTTGTTTTGAATAAATTAATTTTCTGCTTTTGTTTCTGATTTTTGGAAGAAGCTAGAATTTGCAGTGTCACACCTCCTTTTTGCGCGCCTACCCCGAAGGATAAATGCGTGAGGGAGTTTTTCCAATTTAAGTGACAATATTTGAAATGAGATTATTTATTTAATTCAGAGTCGCCACTTAGGAATGATTTGGCTTTTGGTGTCCCAAGTCACCGGTTTATCTTGAATCCCAATTCGAGGAAAATATTTCGACTTTCCAAATGAAGTCTGCGAACCAGAAATTCTAAGTAAGGAATTCTGTTGACCCGAAGGAAGGTGTTAGGCACCCCCGAATCTCGTGGTTCTAGCACGGTCGCTTAAATTGTTTTAATATCTAAATATATGATTTTTATACATGTTATGACTTGTGTGCTTTTGTTAAGTTTAAACCGCTTTTATTATTATTTTTTAGTAGAATTGCAACGTCGTGAAAATGCATCTCGAACCACGTCACAATCAATGCACCCGTGGTTGTTAATACGTTCCGACTCCGTTGAGATTTGGATTTGGGTCACATAAATGCGCACCCGTATTTAAGGAAATAATTTTATTAAAGACGCGCCCTAAGCGACTAGCGTAGTGTTATTTTAAGAAGAGGCCGTGAAAATTCGCTAAACGGCCAACTCCGAAGTCCAACCAATTATTGTATATGTTTATTGAGGGCTCCGCAATTTGTAATTTATTTGGCGAGGCGCGCCTCATTTTTATTTTTTATTTGAAAGCCAAAACTAAAAGCAAACTACAATTTTTCTATTTTTATTGGTCTCTAACAATAGAAGAAGAAACCTTAATTATTTGACCTATTTGAAAGAAAACAAATCCTTATAAATCCATTTCAGATCAGCCAAGCCCAATAACTAAATGAATAAAAATATATCCTTTAGCGACTTGTTCAAAACGGCCCATATTGTGTTCACAAAGGGAGGCTGGACGGTTTGAGCCCATAGTGAGCCCAAAAACATGACAAAGGTTTCAATTTCGAGGCCTGCCAGTGTTTTACGCCCAAATAAACCCCTTTTGATTCAAATTGCGTGCTAGTCCTCAATCAACGGACACTCAAACCATTCGATTCATTTAACAGTGCGCATATATGGTGAACGTGAACATTAATTTCATTTATAAAGGGGTGGGGATGAGATGGTCTTTCAACATGCGAATGCAGCGTGTATTATTTCAGATAGCAGATGTATCTAGTGCTTTTGAATCCAAACGTATATAGTTGTATAAACCCAACAATCCAAGTTAAAACTCAACTTCATGCTATTAACTAACAAACTACGTGAGTCATTGATGGATTCCCTTAAGCACAGATTAAATTATAACTCATTGTCTATGAATAAAGTATCTAATGCTAAATGAATTTGAATCATACTAAAACTATACTAAGCAACTGTATTAATACAATTCCCAATTACGCCAGCCCAAAAAAATCCAAAACTAAATGCAAATGATTTGAAGTTAGTCCATTACTTGACTGTTTGATGATTAATTGTAATATGCAGATCAGGAATCAATTAATTCTGTTGTTGACTTTCAATTAAACTAATGACAATATTAAGATTATTAAGTACGCAAAATTCCAGCAACTATATAGTCCATTAACAGTCCAAAGCAAATCAAATTATACCATAGCTATCCAAACAAATACCAACCAAAACTAAGCTGTATTAAGTAATTACACATCAACTAATATCTATTTTTTGAAACATAAGTACAGGGTAAGCTACATGAGCACATAGGCAAAGCATGAGTATTTCCATTTCTTCATCTTTCAAGTCAGAGATACATCAAAGCTTAATTCGAGTGCGTACCTGGATGTTGAAAAAAAAAACAAGAAGAAGAAGAAGAAGAAGATCAGCAAAAGCAATATGGCAGCAGTAACACAGCAAATAACAACAGCAACAGCAGCAGTAACTGTCACACCTCCTTTTTCCGCGCCCGCGGGGCGCAGGGGAGTTTTTTCCAATTAAAGGACAACCGAAACGGGATTTATTTGTTTATTTTAGAGTCGCCACTTGGGAGATTTAGGGTGTCTCAAGTCACCAATTTTAATCCCGAATCGAGGAAAAGAATGACTCTATATTACAGTCTGCGTACCAGAAATCTAGATAAGGAATTCTGTTAACCCGGGAGAAGGTGTTAGGCATTCCCGAGTTCCGTGGTTCTAGCACGGTCGCTCAACTGTTATATTTGGCTTATTTATCTGATTTTTAATACAATATGAACTTATGTGCAAATTTATCTTTTAACCGCTTTATTATTATTGTTTTTACAAGAATGTGAGCATCGCTTAAAATATATCTTTGGACTGTGTCACATGAAATGCACCCACAATCCGAAACATATTTTATTTGATGTTTTAGGATTTGGATTTGGGTCGCATGAAATGCACACCCGAGCTTAAGAAAGTAAATTATTAAACACGCGCCTAAAGAGACTATCGCGTTATTATTTTGCGGAGGCCGCGAAATTCGCTAAACGACCCTCCTGAATTCTAAGTAATTTTAAACAAGTATTTACTGAGGGCCCCGCAATTTGTATTTTTATTCGGCGAGGCTCATCTCATTCTTATTTTTTAAAGAATTTGCAACGCCATGGAAATGCATCTCGGGCCACGCCACAATCAATGCGCCCGTGACTAGAGACATATTTCGACTCCGTTGAGATTTGGATTTGGGTCACATAAATGTGCACCCGAGTTTAGGGAGATAACATTATTAAAGGCGCGCCTAAAGCAACTAGCGCATTATTATTTTGGGGTAGGGCCGTGAAATTTGCTAAACGACCCATCCCGGAATCTAAGTATTTAATACATATACTTTGTGAGGGCCCCGCAATTTGTCCCTTTTATTTGGCGAGGCTCGTCTCATTTTATTTTTTTTATTATTATTATTTATTTATTTATTTATTTTTTATTTTTTTTTATATTTTTAAAGGGATACCATTTTTACGCTTTTAACCATACTAAAACTTACGGCCTCTTTACAACTAAAATCCCATGACTTGTTAGAAGTTTAATAAAATGAGTTTAGTGAATGAGTGTTTCGGCAGCAGTAACAGCATGCAATAATACTATTTTTTCGAATGATCTAAGCGAAGTAAAGGACGAACAAATTAACATCAAACTTGTGTCATAGAACAACTAGTCAAACTTAATTAAACGACATCAAATAAATAAGAATAACATAACATGAGAATGAACCAAAATGCAGACAATGAAACATAGGCAGAAAATTTCCATACCAATTTTTATATTGCATCTCAAACATTCAACGTAAGTTTATTTATCTAATACATCGAGGTTTACTAACCTTAGCACCTCGACCAACTCAGAGCGACAAACACGATTCCGACGGAACTTAAGCCGGACCTTTCTGAACGAAGAACAACGACGGAACCTCGGACAGCGCCTCGACGTACCGGACCTCGACGAACAAAACAACCTCACCGGACTGAAGCAACGGCTGAGCTACTCAGCAACGCAGCGACGCAGCAACAACTGCTGTATTTTTCGACGCAGCAACTGTTGCGAGAAGCTGCAACAAAGGAGTCGTTGGAGGTAATGATGGGAGGCTGGTTGTGGTGAAGGGCTCCGACGAGGGGGAGGGTTGCGGATGGTTGTTTTTGACAGTAGGGTTTTTTCCTTTCTTCTTCAGGAAGAAGACGAGGATACAGTCCTCGACGATGGTTAGGGGTCCGGTCTTCGACTGGTCGTCGCGGGTAGTAGGGTTGGTTGTTTGACGATGGTTTAGGGTCGGAGGTTTTGGTGGACTGTTTGGTGCGACAGCGGAGGTGCCGGCGTCAATGGAGGTGGGCGTTTGGTGATGTTGGTCAGTGGTTGACGCGGTGGAGCTGGAGGTTGCTGTTCCGGCATCGGGGAAGGTGACGGACTGGTTGACGTCGAAGGTTATGGCGTCGTTTGGTGAGTTGAAGAAGAGGACGACGGTTAGGGGGTCCGGTGGTTTTTTGTGTTCGAGGGGGTGATGGAGGAGGTGACGGACTGGTTATGGATTCGGGTGGTTTCAGGCGATGGAGGAGGCTGGTAGGAGGAGGGTGGTTGCCTGGAGGTTTTGGCGATGGGAGGAGCTGGGGTTTTTCGTGGGTTTTTGTAGGGTTTTCCCCAGAAGAACGAAAATGAACAGTAGTCCCCCCT